>NC_136483.1:155230992-155250992 GCF_053919585.1 Euprymna scolopes
CGCGTATTTGCTTAAATGGACATGAGCATTGGAGTTTCAGAGGGTGTCTATTTAATGCGCAACAGATACTCCACCTAAACTGCGCAAGCAAGTTTGGAGCTAAGGTGGAAAGTCCAGTGGTGATGGAGTGAGACTACGCCAACACCGAGGGATAAAACGCTGAGGCCCCAAATAGTCATCCTCAAAACTGACGGACTGCATGAGGATATATATATATATATATATATATATATATATATATATATATATATATATATATATATATATATATATATATACATTAGCAGAAAGACCTGACATTACATGAGAGTGAATAAAGATCAACAAATATTCCACACTTCCAATTATTTTTACTTTCATCGAAATCGGTGAAATCGTTCATTATTCAGTCAAATTGAATGATTGCCCAATATAGTCAGATACCCACCATGACGAACGGAAGAAAGTTTCACATGCTTTCCGACCCATTTAAAGACTTAGTCCAAAATACATTGCGATGCAATAATCTTACTTTTGATCTTTTTAAAATTTATTTTGCACACCGTTTTTAATTAGAGTTTAAAATTCCAAATTCAAGTATCTTGGTTTATTTGGGCTCTCAACCGAAACATTCATTTCGAATGAGCCTCTGTCTTATCAGGCAACGTACTGTTGATTCTATAGCCAGAGTTCGTTTGCTTGTGCGACGATGAAACTTTTCGAATGTACTTTTGGTGTTAGACCGTATATAAGTGTGCAAACTTTGATTCAAATGCAACTGTTCCTTCTTGAATCGTATTTTTCCATTATTGATTATTGATAGTTATCACGTGCATTTCGATACAAACCCTGTTTACCAATACTCCAAGATACATGACCTATATTTGTATGAAATTATAAAAAAAAATATTGATCCAGTCGTTTCGGAAACCATACGGAAGGAAATCACTTACCCAAACAGTCATACACACACGAACATACACAAATGCACACACAGACAAACTGTCTTTTATACATTGCTATAATTAATAACTCGTCTAGGACAACAACATATACTTATCCATTGATATCTTATATGTTTTTTTTTATGTAGAGTGATATGGTTCTCGGTTGATTAATTGTGCCTTACTGTGTCGGATATATACTAGAGAGTAAAAAAAATAAAAAGAATATGCTGTTGTCACAACTGTATTAATAACCTAGAGACGGATGTTCCCGTCTAGAATATAGCGTTGTAGCAATACCAACACAAACGCCACATATAAATTCAATATGATCAATCTACCTGCCAACACCTGATGTATGTTTTGCAGATATTATCAGTAAATTATATTTATTATCATAAAGTCCAATAATATTTTTCATGAAAGTCACTCTTCCAAACGCCATATTTACAGGTAATAGCACGATACTTACACGGTCATTTTTCTTTTGTTTAACAATTGAATAATTCATTGAACCAAACATTTTACAATATTAACTTATCAAAAAGGACCGCTATTATTTCATTTTGAGCCTTAATAATTTTATCGTTTGCGTGCATATTATTCTATAGTTAAACTCGGTTTGCTATTCGTTCTTTACCTCCTCACATTTCCAGCGATTTCATTGGCTGTTCGCTTACATTACGCAATTCCGTTATTCTTTTTTTTTTTGCTCGACCGTATGATTAACTAGTTATTATTTTTTTTTACATTAAACATGATGCTAAACATCAGATAACTTGACTAAAACAAAATCTGTACTATTCCCAGACTAAGTTTGTCACGCATATAGTAGTAACTAACATACATTTTTCAATATATTACATCGTTGATATTGAATAGTTGATCGTCATGTGCATAGAATATGTGCCTACATTATATATGGCTTCCCATGTGGTTGTGAACTCTCCACTAGACAAAATGTTAGATTGCCCTATATATGATTCCGAGTAGCACTTACCGCTGTTATATTTGCCTTCTGTTGTCCCCTCCTAACAGCATTGAGAATATCTTGAATTTGAAATTGAACATATATTGTGTACTTATCCTTCGGCTAACATTCACGTGTGTGGGCCCTTCAATGTTCACAATGGTAAATGAATAAATAAGACAGAAAATGAGAGATTCTGTCCTGATTTCTCCATTGTATATGATATACACGAACCCACCTATGTTCCTGACACTAAAGAGCATTATGCAAGTCTCCTGAACCTTTTTCATACAACCTACATGGAACTCTGCTCATCCTGTGTTCTTATTTTATTGGGATCTACAGACAACTTAGCGATCTCAGTTAAGATAAAAACAAAATGTAATAAGTCCTTAGATGTAACTCTCTATCGAGCAGTATATCGATACTTCATGATTGACCGTG
The DNA here is from genome assembly GCF_053919585.1 of Euprymna scolopes. Taxonomy (NCBI): domain Eukaryota; kingdom Metazoa; phylum Mollusca; class Cephalopoda; order Sepiida; family Sepiolidae; genus Euprymna; species Euprymna scolopes. Next base: position 155,233,330 of record NC_136483.1, read on the forward strand.
ATATCTTCCGAACATTTATATCGGATATACCTCTGTGTTCCATGTTTAAAAGGTCGTGTCCTCTATAGTATCAGATTTGACTGGCTGATAAACACTCGGTAAACATAACTACATACTCTCCAAGAAATTCAAACAAAAGCAAACAACTAGACGTGGTTCACTCCAGAATGTGCCGCTGTGATTTTGCACAGAAACTCTCCTGATTACTTTCGGCGAAACAGTTGTTCTGAAAGAAAAACCGCCAGCAGCCACAGCAAATGAGTAATAAAGAACGCGAAAGAGCCGTATGCTGAGTGTGTCAAATCTAAAGTAGCTGAGCAGCTGCTTCGTTCTCACGTACATAACAAACAGGGTATTGAACAAATACGTGTCCTCTATTTCAACTATCATCAAGAACCTGAGGTAATTTCGTCAACGTCTGAGAACATCAAATTCTACTCTTTGCGATCAGGGTCGCCTACCCCTCCCCCTCCCTTTATTTCTTGCTGTGACTGAAAACACGCTATGCGACATATATTGTGCTTGATGTTGCCAAACTTATCAAAATCTTTCATTCTTGTAGATCAACTGGCCTTAACGGCACTCCAATCATAGTGCTTATAAAGATTCAACCCAAATTACAAATCTGTTTAAACGTTGCATCAAGGAAAAATGCTTTCCAACACATTGGAAGAATTCATACTTTATCAATTCTGGAGATTTATCTGCCTTTAAATATAAACCAATCCATATCCTGTACGTCATGAGTAAGTTTTTGAAATCTGTGATAAGTTAAAAGTATTCAACCACCTCAGCAAAAATAACCTAGTCAATTACAAGCAATATGGTTTCTGTCCTGTTGGATCTTCAGCTGATGTGTTAACTGTAATATCACAAAGGATTAGTGAATTTCTCTTGACATATCAAAACTTTTGATAGGATATGGCATAATTATCTACTTCAGACGATTTCTTCTTATAGCTGGAAATGTCCTCTCGATTATTACACACTTTTTCTTTAATAATAATTGTAATCGTCGATGAGTAGACATCTGACGCTGATAGTATCAACGATGACGTCTACAATGAGTACATCCAGGGTCCAATCCTCTTCATGATCCCTATCGAAGATGTCCCAGATAACATTCATGAATCATTTGTAGGATTTATACAGAGGACACAAATGCCTAGGGCAACACTTCAAAGGCAGCCAATGACTAATATCTTTCTGGACATCTCTCTTTTTTATTTGACCTTGAGTACGTGTTGCAACAGAGAAAAGGGTGGGTAATAAATGTTAATGAATCTGAAACTAAGCTTCTTTCTTTCCATCATCAACACTATGATTCCCATATCGCCTCAATTAAAATGAATGGCTCTCGTTTCCGAAATGCATAACGTTTTGACGGGCTTATAAGACTGACCTTCACTCTTGATCTGAAATAAAGCAAATGCATCAAACCCGTTTTCAAGACCGCCAAAAGATATCTCATTCCCGATGCAATGCGCTAAACGTATCGGAATCTAATACATCTTAATATGAAGTACTTTTGCCACATTTGGAGAGGAACTGCTCAAGGCATCCTTTCCTGCCTCGACAGGGTACAAAACCGACTTCGATATCTGATGAGTGAGGCATTGTTCTCTTTTCTCCTCCCTCTTTCTCAGAAAGGAGACATTGCGGGCATCTCTCCCTGCTCTGTTGTTATATTCATGGCAGACGCTCGACTGCAATTCATTATAATGCTCTCCCCTATAAGCTTTTCGCTGAAAACACCCGACTAGATGCAAACACTGTCAGAACGGTGAGGATATGATGTAAAAAAATAAGTAATTATAAATCCGGCTAATCTACACAATTGTGACCAGTAAAAAATATTGTTGGTGAGAAACCTTTCTGTGTTTAGCGGAGAACAATAATGCAAACAGCAAGTCTTGTAAACAGCCCACCTCTCAAATAAATTTAGACTAAAATAATTCACTCCATTTTTTATAATATAACACTTTTCTTGTTGCGTTCTTCATTCTTTAGTTGATAAATTTATCCTTATATATTTTTTAAATATTCAAATTTTTACTCCGTTTTTAATATCACGATTGAGAAGTTACATAGTAATTGTCTGTATTTTTTAGATGAGGTGTTTTCATTGATTGAGATTGTCGGACTGACTTCCTCATCTTGGTTGTTATTGTCACAACGTTTCGGCCGTTTTGCCCTCCGGCCTTCGTCAGGTGAACCGTTTGTTAGGAGTCTCGAACCCAACCCTTTATTATTATTACAGGGGTACTGTGTTCGGACTCCAGCTAGGCTTTGGGACATCGTTGCTGATTCTCTGTTTTCAATGTTACTTTTTTCATTGCCTTAAAATTAGTTTAAAATATCAACCAACATGCAACAAAGCATCTCTAATTGTAATTGATGGTGTTCCTGGTTATACAACGTAACATTTAGTCCATATACCACAACTTTCTCTTAGTAATCGCCAGGAGCTCATTACTCTCTACCATTCTGCTTTATCTAATCGGGAAATCGGTCGCAGATTGAAATGTGATGAGAAAACGGTACGAAAGACTGCAAAAGCACCAGTACACCGGAAGTATTCATGATGCCCCAAAATCTGGTCGTACTATAGTTACGTACTATAGTCAAGGAAGACAATGCTATCAGGATCCGCAGCCTAAGAAACAGATTTGAAACGGCTCCTCAACTCCAACAACAGTGCAACCTTGTTAAAAAAGTGCTCGCTTTCTACTGTCAAGAACAGATTAAAGGAATTTAATTTGCATGGATATGTTGCAAGACGCAAGCAAATGATTTCTGTTAGGAAGAAAGCACTGTGTGGACTTCGTAAGGTGCAATGAAGATCGTGACTCTTCATATTCGTCAAAAGTGTTTTTTAGCGACGAAAGCAAGTTCAATAGGCTAGGCAGTGATAGTAGGCAATACGTCCATCGGAGAAAATACGAAGAATTTAATCCTAGGTGCTCAGTTTCAACGCTGCAAGGTGGTGTAGGTTCAGTTATGGTTTGGGGCATTATTAGTATCAAAGGTCCAGGGCCTATAGTTCGCTGGCAAGTTCAAATAAATTCGACTTATAATATTAATATGTTGACTGAGCATTTTCTACCCTACTTTGGTCGGTATTTGGATGATAATCCCATCTTCATGCAGTGTCAAGAGGTTCCTTGAAGATCATAATATTCCGTGTTTGGATTGGCCTTCAGAATCTTCAAACATCATTCCTATCGAAAACGTATAGCATTACATCAATCAAGAGCTACGCAATTAAAAATTTTAAATTTGGAAGAATTTAGAGAAAAATTAAAGAAATAAATTTCCTATACAGAAGGTCAAATATCCTATAAATCAAATTTCAACTCTGGAAACCGAATATTCAAAGAGAAGTTTGGTAGAGAATATTCTTAAGGTAACTTTTATGTACATATATATATATATATGCATGTACAAATATATATATATATATATATATATATATATATATATATATACTAGCATAAGTGCCTGGCGTTGCCCGGGTATTTGGAGGTGTATATTGAGCAAAAAAAAGCGGTCAGATTTTTTAAATTTGACCCCTATTATGACCCCTAAAAATATATTGTTTTACACTCAAATCAAGTTATTAAGTTATATAAAGGTATAAGGAGCCTATATCTAAAATTTCAATTGTTTATACTCAAAATTGTCAGAGGAGTTTGGTAGAGATCTCAAAGGTCAAATGGTTAAACTTTGACCACTTAATCGCCAAATTTATGGTTGAAAACCAATCCCATCGATTTTCTGAAATCTTAGTACCCTGTATATACAATTTCGAATCTGTAGACTAAAAATTGACAGAATTATTACGTAGGGAAATGTACACACACAGACATGCACACAGATACACATACACGTTCTCTTATATATATATATATATATATATATATATATATATATATATATATATATATATATATATATATATATATACTAGCATTTCAGCCTGGCGTTGCACGGATGTTTGGATGTGTTTGATGAGCAAAAAAAAAGTGGTAGTAGGAAGGCAGGCTCGAACCCGTACCGTGAAGGAGGAAACAAAAAGGGGAAAAATGTGACGTCTATGCTGTTACGACCACCACCAAACCGTAAATGGCAGTTTTCAAAAATTAAGGCTAGACAATCGAAAGGATAGGATAACTTTAAAAAATATCGGCGAAAAAAGCGACCCCTGTAGAAAAGTTCCCAGGTGAAGGTGAAGATATTAATGTGCTTAGCCAAATTTTCGATATTTGTCGTCTGTAAGGTCGGACTTCAAAACGCTACTGACCTTGGTAAAATCCGTCGCCCCTGTCGAAAATTTCAGGCACACATGCAAACATACATATATACATACATACATACATTTATATATTGGTCACTCATAATTTTCGACCCAAACCGATTAAAATGCTTGCTCTATATCTGAATACCCTTTATGTAAAATTTCAAATGTTTAGACCAGAAATTGTCTGAGTAATTAGGTAGAGACCGCAGAGGTCAATTTTCTTTTAACTTTGACCCCTATTATGATCCCTTAACATTTATTGTTTTGGGCTCTAGTCAAGTTATTAAGTTAGAGCCTTGTCGAAGGAACCTATATATAAAATTTCAAGTTGGTAAATCCAAAATTGTCGGAGGAGTTTGGTAGAGTTCTCAAACGTCAAATCGTTGAACGTTGGCCCCATAACAGCCAAATTTCTGGCTGAAACCCAATCACATCGATGTTCTCAAATCTCAGTACCCTGTATATAGAATTTCGAGTCTGTAGACTTAAAATTGACAGTTATTGCGTGTGGAAATGTACACACACAGACACACAGATAGATAGATAGATAGATTAAACAAAAATATATACGTACTAGCATGGGTGCCCGGCTTTGCCCGGGTATTTAGAGATGTATGTTTAGCAAAATAAAAGTGGTCAATTTTTTAAAAGTTTGACCCCTATTTTGAGCCCTTAATATTTATTGTTTTGGGGTCAAATAAAGTTATTAAGTTAGATCCATGTCGAATGAACCTATATCTTAAATTTCAAGTGTTTAGACCTAAAATTGTCGGAGTAATATGAATCCTTGAACTTTGACCCCTTAGTCGCCAAATTTCTGGCCGACAGTGTATCACATCGATGTTACCAAATCTCAGTACCCTGTATATCAAATTTCGAGTCTGTAGACTTAAAATTGACAGACAGAGTTTTGCGGAGGGAAATGTACACACACAGACACACAGATACACACACACACAGATAGACAGACACTTTCACTTTTATGGATATATAAACTTGCATTTCAGCCCGGCGTTGCTTAGCAAGAAAAAAACAAAAAAAACGGTCACTTTTTTTAACTTTGGCCCCTATTATTAGCCCTTAAAATTTATTGTTTTGGGCTCAAATCAAACTATTAAATTTGATCTATGTCCACGAGACCAATATCTAAAATTTCAAGTGTTTAGACCTAAAATTGTTGGAGGAGTATGGTAGAGTTCTCGAGCGTGAAATCGTTGAACTTTGACCCTTTAACAGACAAATTTCTGGCCGAAACTCAAACACATAGATTTTCCCAAATCTCAGTACCCTGTATATCTAATTTCGCGTCTGTCGACTAAATATTAACAGAGTTATTGCGTAGGGAAATGTACAGACACACAGACAGACAGACACACAGACACGTTCACTTTTATAGATATATAGAATGGTATGCGTGCCCGGCTTTCCCCTGGTGTTTTGAGGTGTATGTTGAGCAAAAAAATTAAAAATAAGAAAGGTCAATTTTTTAAAAAACTTTGACACCTATAATGGCCCCTTAACATTTATTGTTTTGGGCTCTAGTCAAGTTATTAAGTTAGATCCATGTCGAAGAAATCTATATATAAAATTGCAAGTGTATAGACCCAAAATTGTCGGAGGAGTTTGGTAGAGTTCTAAAAGGAAAAATCGTTGCACTTTCACCTTTTAACAGCCAAATTTCTGACCTACAACCAAATCACATAGATTTTCCCAAATCTTAGTACCCTGTATATCAAATTTCGAGTCTGTAGTTATTGCGTAGGGAAATGTATACCCACACATACACAGAGACAGACACACAGACACATAGACACGTTCACTTTTATAGATATATAGAGTTGAAATATTTTATTACCTTTCATATAGATTTTAAGGTAAAAAAAAAAATTCCAAGACTATATATATATATATATATATATATATATATAAACTAACAAAAGTACCCGTGTTTGACTGGGTTATAAATCAGCTTACAGAAAATGGGCTCTGATTTATGAAATTATGATAGGTTATGAAAATGAAGGATTGTAAATAGATTGCTTCGAATTTGGGGGTATCAAAACCAAAGCAAAATATGATGAAAGTAAAAATAAAATAGATAAACCCCATAATTTATTATACCATACCTGTTCACACTGAAACACTTATCAAAATATTCTGTGGATCTATATTAAAAAAATTTGTTAAACTTTATGACACATTTCCATTCTATGGAGGTCAGGCGCGAACGAACACCCTATAATTTTATTATACCATATTTCTTCACACTGAAACACAATTATCAAGTATACTTACGCAGATAGATATGAAAAGTATTTATTAAAGTTTTTGCCTATTTCCATTCTATGGAGGCCAGGCGCGAACGCACCCCACAATTTTATTATACCATCCCTATTTAAGTTAAAACATACGTATCAAAGTATTCTTATGTACATCTATATCAAAAACACTTGTAAATTTTTTTTTAATTTTTTAATTTTTATTTCCATACTTTTGGGGCCTGACGCGCACGCAGACCCCACAATTTTAATGAATCATCATTATGCCACATCTAACATACCCATTCCTGTGTCTCGATAAATCTTCTATCATTATATATGATCAGTTTTCTATAATAGTCAACCATATAGGAGCCTCTTAGTGACCAGACACACACACACGCACACACATATATATATATATATATATATATATATATATATATATATATATATAATATGATATAAAGCTGAACGTGTGTGTGTGTGTGAGATTGGTAGAGTTCTCAAACGTCAAATCGTTGAACGTTGGCCCCATAACAGCCAAATTTCTGGCCGAAACCCAATCACATCGATGTTCCCAAATCTCAGTACCCTGTATATAAAATTTCGAGTCTGTAGACTTAAAATTGACAGTTATTGCGTGTGGAAATGTACACACACAGATACACAGATAGATAGATAGATTAAACAAAAATATATACGTACTAGCATGGGTGCCCGGCTTTGCCCGGGTATTTGGAGATGTAAAAATAAAAGATGCAAAATAAAAGTGGTCAATTTTTTTAAAGTTTGACCCCTATTATGAGCCCTTAATATTTATTGTTTTGGGGTCAAATAAAGTTATTAAGTTAGATTTCCATACTTATGGGGCCTGACGCGCACGCAGACCCCACAATTTTAATGAATCATCATTATGCCACATCTAACATACCCATTCCTGTGTCTCGATAAATCTTCTATCATTATATATGATCAGTTTTCTATAATAGTCAACCATATAGGAGCCTCTTAGTGACCAGACACACACACACACACACACGTTCAGCTTTATATCATATTATATATATATATATATATATATGTGTGTGTGTGTGTGTGTGTGTGTGTGTTTGTGTGTGTGTGTATATAGTTTGTTTCTGAAATATCGTCACTTTCAATGTATACAGTTTTCGTTTTACGGATCTAGATTGTTATTTTTAAAACCAGTCGCCGTTAATTTTGAGTTAAGCTCAATGTATCTATTTAATCGGTGCAGACCATCTATAGTGTAAAATTTTGTTGAAAATTCAAAGACTCACTTTTTCTTTTTCATAACCTTCGTTTATTTCCTAGATTTTTATATTACAGCTGATTCATTAATGGGGAGGCAATTTTACGATTTATGTGTCGATAAAAATATCCTGTCTACACCAACTTCTTCAGATGTTTATCCCATTAGATTTTTACAACAAAAGGTATATTTTTTAACATGCTGAACAATGTATTCGGGAAAAAGATTTCCAAAGTCATGCCTCCTCATTTCCTCCATCTTTTGGTGTTATGTGCAGATTGATTTCCGTTTTAACCCGGAGTTTCATATTTTTATTTTTTATTTATTTTTTATTCATTAATTATTTATTTTTGTTTTATTTCCCTCTTTTTTCTATTTGTTTTTCCAATTATCATATACTTTTATATAGTTTTGTTTCTACATTTATGCGTGTTTATTTTAATATTCCTTTTTTGTTTGGTGTTTTAATTTGTATTATTACCTGATCTTTCTGTTTAAAGGGAGGCACTCTCATGGTATGATTATTTTGTCTATGTTTACCTTTCTTGCATCTTTTGTTTTTTTATTATACGTTTTGTTTTTACTATTTTTTCTCTAATCTGCTCTAGTGTGTGAAATTAAATATCTGTTTCTGTGCAAATGTCCGTGGATTACATCTAGTCGTTTGTTTAATTATTTTTCTTTTGATATTAGTATATGGTATGATTCTAATATACATAGGCTGCATTTTTTCGATTTGCTAGGTTTATATTTTCCCCCTTATCAATTATTGACCATCTTAATTTATATTCAGTTTTATTTTTCTTTAATTCCTTAACCAATACTGCTATAGTGGTTGAGTTTTTCTTTGTTTTTTTTTCGGTTGTTTTCGTTATTACTATTGATTTGGTTTCTATTTCTGTTATAGTAATTGTAGTTTCACTATTATTATGATCCTTTCTGTTGTTGTCTTCATTTTTATCCACATTGTTTTGTTTTCGTTATTTGTGGTGTAATTTTATGTTTCATTTTTAAACGATGCTAGGTGATTACGATATATTCCCTTAAAGCAAGTTCCGATGCTCCCCAAATATACTTTAGTATCATAATTTGTTATAACTTCACATTTGTATACTACGTTTGAAGTTAAACAGTCCCCCATTGGACATTCACTAGGGTCCCAGCAGTTACCTTCTTTTACGTTGTTAGATTCATTTTCTGTACTACCTATTTTTCAAAAATTTGTTTAATTTTGTGTTATTTGAGCCAATTATGGTATTTGTAAAGTTAGCAGACGTTGAGAAGGATAGCTTAAGAGTGTTATTGTTAATCATCTTACTTAGTTTACTATTTTGCGGGAAATTTGCGTCTATAATTTGGTAAAATTCCCTTGGGATGTAATTTTATATCTGGTGACTGAACGAGGGATTAAACCACGTCTGGCTTTTACTTCTATTTTTCTTTTTAACTCCTCTTTCAGTTTTATCATGGTCTATCTTTTCATTTTTTGCGTTTATTGCATGTTTTATTTTTTCCTTTGTTTTTGTTCTTGTTTCTTTTTTATATTGTCTCATCGACACGTTGTAAGATATTACATTTGCGTTGTTTATTTTTCTTTCTGTACCTATGTTATACTTTTGAGTTTAACAAATTTAATTTGTTCTTTATATCCTAATCTAGCTAAGGCTTTGTTATATTATTTCTTGCTTTTAGTGAATAATAATATTTTCATCTTTAATTCTACGCAATTATGCAGAATATAGAAACTATACATAAGTAGAATTCAGCGTAATAGTGAAATGAAACAATTACTGAATGATGCAATATAAAATTGAATAAGTACCACGTTTATGCTCATTAATGAAGTCAAAATATGCAAATTAGTTTACCTCTATGTAGGACTAGCCGGACTATCAGGCGTTGCTCGGGACCGTATAAACAATGAGAAAATACCTACAAATCATACACTAAGGAAAACATACACCCCGTTAAAAGAATCACCTAACGCTTTCCTGCTAATGACAGCTAAAACACGGGTAACAGCATTCCCCTACCCTTCACCACAAGAAAACCTGCTGCTCACATTCACAATGGATACACCCCAACTTTACCCGGAATGTAGATCACAACTAAATATCTTATAAAAACAAATGTAATCTTAACACCCGTTTCAATTTCGATATTTTTGGGGTTTGATGATGTGTTGTCCCTGAATTGCGACTCCACTGAAACGTATGCACATATGTAACCAATAATGTTTGTATAATAAACAGACTATATATATATATATATATATATATATATATATATAGTAATTTATATATATAGTAATTTATATATATATAGTTATATATATATATATATATATATATATATATATATATATATATATATATATATAGTAATTTATAAAATATATATGGCGATTAAGCTACACTGAATATTCCGCGTTTCATCCACTGTAGGACTCTTCAGGCTGATGTGCATAAGCCTGAAGAATCCTAGAGTGGATGAAACGCGGAATATTCAGTGTAGCTTAATCGCCATATATATTTTATAACTTATTAACTAGCTCTACCTACGTATTGATCACTTTTGAAGTAAATACTTAAAGTTTACGCATAAATCTATACTTTCGTATGTTACTTTTATGTGAGTAAATTAAGTAATTATATATATATATATATATATATATATATATAGAGAGAGAGAGAGAGAGAGAGAGGGGGGGAGAGAGAACATCGATCCCATACAAAAGCCTGGCGAGTCTTCACAAAGATTAAACGCGGAAAATTCTTTGTATTACATATGTATCTTGAAAATTACTATATATACATATATATTTGTGTGTGTCCGCGTGTGTGTGCGTGTGTAAACCCCTTTATATATATAGTGGATTCCTTACGTTTTACCGTGTACTTTAGTTACAAAGAGCAAGAGGTGGTCAATAAATACTTCCCCGGACAACAGATTTAGCTAAGCTGAGGCCAAATCCATTTGTAAATAATAATTACATTTTCATAAAGAAAACAACTACCATGAACGGTAAAAAACACAATTGTATTTATTATTGATACATAGTTTAAGGAATATTTGCCGATTATGCCTTGTATAAAATCAAAATTGATGTTTTGCCTTAATATTGACAAATCAACAAAGATATTAATGAATTTTCACACATACACATACTATATAGATGATAATTAGGCATTGACAGTTTACCTTATTGTTTGGAAACATTGTCTAGTACTAATTATTTATCAAGTAGAGTCACATTCCTTATTTAAATTGCACAATCTATAAACATATATTTCCGTTTAAACAATTACAAACCTATACGAGAACACCCAAAATCTTGTTTAATGTCTCAAGATACGCCCTTTTAATAATGGGAATTTTCTTCGTTTTAATAATCCACGTTTCTATTTTTTTTTCTTTTTTAGATGACGGTTGGTTATTCGTATTATTTGGATTCTTCGGGATACTGTTCTCATCTTAAATGTTATTTTCACAAGGACTTCCGTCAGTTGTATCTTGTCGAACTCGGAAATGTGTCTGTTGAACTCGTGAATCTGCACGAAATTTCGAACGCAAAACTTTATCTACTTAACGGGGTGACTATGCTCTCGTTTCGTCAGCCATGACTGGCTTAAGTAATTCGCAGTTGCAGTTTTAGTTCACCCACATTGAGGATTGAACCTTCACTTTTCAGTCAAGTCGACAAGATACACTTGAGGAAAGCATAAAGTTCAATCGACCGAAAATATTATGAAAATAACACTCCTGATATGAAGTTTCTGTCCGTGGATAACCCCACATTTGATAATGAAACATTATTGCATTTCATAGCGTTTTTCTTTTAATAAAACTGATTATTAAGCAAGGACAACTGGATATTCTTTTCGTTGTTTTGACTCTAGGGCGTGTGTCCGTTTTTTTCATATATGCTTCTATATGTTGTTATATTATGATTAACTGTCCAACTGTGTCGGATAGACACTCGAGAGTCAAAACAATGGAACGAATATGCTTTTGTCATAGGCCTACTGATTATACATGCGGCACACTAAACCTGCACATAGTCCATGATAGTCCACTGACTGACACATTTATCGTAAAAATATATGACGATCTGCAAAGCCATGCTGTTGTAAGAATGACACCATCAGTTTGTTGATGCATGAAACTAGAAATAAGGTTCAGATTGCGTAATTTGTTATTATATACGTTGTACGATTTTTACTTGGGAGTAACAACTCATCAAGGTCCGACGGCTTCTCGAGGATAAGAGATAAGAATTAATGAATGTACGTGGGGTAGGCAGAAAATGAGAGCAACCGTAAGCTAATTAAGTTATTACTGTTTAAAAAAAAAGATGTAAATCTATCCTGGTCGGTCAATCTTTACTTAGTGTTTTTGTTATCTTCCTTTCTTTTTTAACAGTATTGAGTTTGATTGAAAGTTAATTCGCATTTCATTTTTTTTAAATTTATTTTATTTATTTATCTCTCTTTTTGAGACATGAAAAGGTTGACTAATGCTTGCCTTTTTTTATGGAATCATCCAATCCGGATACATTCAATGTTATCATTGCGTGTCTCTTTTTTCCTTTTTTTTTTTTAATGAATTCTTAAAATGCTTTCTGTGAATCGGATTTTTGAAAATTCTTTGCATCATCCAAAAAATGAAAAACACAAAAAAATCTCATAGAAAGCTTATGAACATCTGTGTTTTATATTATTTAATGTTTTTTTTTTTGGAAATTGAATGTAAAACCTTTATAGATGAAAATTTATGACGTTCTTTTTTCCAAATAAATAAAAATTAAAACGACTTTGATAAAAAGGGGGGTTCTGAAAGGCTTTCATACTATTCCGCGAAGATTGAATTATGCATTTGAAATAAAAACATTAAATTAACATCGAATAAAAAATCTTGCTGTATCTATGTAAGAAAATATATATTAAAATGTTTCATTGCAAAGTTATTGGACAACATTCGTTCTTTCAAACGTGTTTTGCTGAATAAAGCCTTAAAGAACATTAAGTAACACAGCTTACGTTCAAGAATTTTTGAGATGAGGATTGATAATTGTGATTATTTGTGTTATTAGGAGTACTGTTCTTATCTTAGTGTCATTTGCACAACCTTTCCGTCAATATAACCACCGACCTTCTTCAGGTGTATGTTGTCAAACGCTGGAAGCCTTTTGTCGAACTCAAGAATCTGCACGGAATTTTGAACGGAACCTTTTATTCAATACACATTGGTAATATCGTCTCGTTACATCAGCCAAAGGTATAAGTTTTAAGTAATTGTATCGACCTCACTGACAGCTGATCTTTCAACTTCCAGAAGAGTACCGCTTAGAATGAGTAAAGCTAATACTTTATCAGTCATGCCGTGGGATATTGTGTGTATATGCGATATTTGTTTATAACGCTGAATAAGATATGATGTTGTATAAAATTTTCTTAAATAATATAGTACTAGAGTGACTTTGAATTTAGAAAGAGAGATACAACAGAACAGGTACTAACCTTTATCCTGGACCACAATCAGTAATAAGTCGGTTTTTATATTCATCATTATTACGTGTCAGTGTGTAAATATACCAGCATCAAAATACATATTTCAATACAACATTGTCCTGATAGGAATCGTACTGTGTCTATCAACTAACTTGTTCATATTGTAATGAATATACATCATTCAATTATAACATATACATAGCTAGATTGCTATAATCAGGAAAAAGTAATTTTGTAAAACCTACGAATAGGAGACAACATCGAAAATTAGTCTGTCCACGTTTCAGTCTGTGTATATATATCCGTGTTTATGTCTTTCTCTATCTATCTATCTATCTATTTATGTTTGCCCACAGATCAGAGAAAATTAATACATGTAGTAATATAAACTATTGATTATAATAGATTAGTAAGGGCACCCGGAGTTGCCCGGGATTGAATGGGGATTAGCAAATAATTCACTATGTTATACTTTTCATCGAATTCGGCAAAGTAGCCCATTTTTAATCAAATCGATTGATTACCTACTCTTGTTAGAAACCTCTCCCGCGCAGTGTACCGGGAGGAAGCTACACATGCCTTTCTGCAGTGACTTAGACTGAGTAGATATCTGGATATCTACTCAGTTATGTGGATTACCCAATATTCAGTTTGGATCTTATTACCTCACTGATTCAAAGAACAGTCACCATGGATTTTACCGCGCACTTTGGATCTAAATTTTTATATCCTTTTCTTCAATTTCCCTTGCTATATGACTTCTGATTATTCAATTATTTTTTACTTTTATTTTCCATGTCTCACTGACGTTAGCTAATAGGGTACATACCTTTATAAATATTTGCTAATATTTTCTCCTCTGAAGAGATGGTAGCCATCGAAACCCTATAAGATAAGGAGATAAAATTCCTAAAGTATTCTTAGTCTTGCTTAGAATAATAAAAATCTTTGATAAGAAACTCTAACATTTCACTTCAAGAAAGGTTTTTTTAAATTCATAGAATCACTATAACCTAAATGTATATCGAGCATTTCTTATTAAGATGGGAATATACTTATTGAATATTACTGATAGAAATATTTTGTAAATCTTATAATCACAGGTTTCCATACCAGCTGATTGTTAAATAACTATATATACATATATATATACATATATATATATATATATATATATATATATATATATATATATATATATATATGGTAAGTTATGAAAATATATATGACAATTTAGCTACACAGATTATTCTGCGCTTCATTTTCTCTGATAAGCCTGGCGAATTCTCACGAAAATGGAACGCAGAATATTTTTGTAGCTTAATTGCCATAAATATTTTCATAACTTACTACCTAGCTCTACATATATATCGATCACTGTTGAAGTAAATACTGAAAATTTACGCATAAAATTATATATTTGTATATTAATTTATGTGATTTCCTGAAATAGTATATATATATATATATATATATATATATATATATGGATTTTTTTAACAATCAATTTTAATACCTTTTAAATGGTATTATATTGATTATTGTACCAATATTAACCTCGGTTTAGCTCGATGAGAATTCAGAGCAATATAATTTATACAATCAGAAAAAACAACACCTTTTTTTTAGTAGTACACAATTTTTGTTTTTATTATTTTTTTATGATATGTTATTATATATTTGTTCTTAGTCTGACAGCTGTTTCGAAGGGTAAAAAGACAAACGGTTGTTTTAATTATAACATACCGAATTTTCATTATTTACCGTTCTCTTCGGAGACAATTAAAATCAATTAATTACAGTCAAAACATTGTTTTTAAAACTCACATGGGGATGGAATTTTTTTTATCGAGGTTGCCATCTTTAAAAATTTTCCATGGAAAATTTTTAAAGATGGCAACCTCGATAAAAAAATTCCATCCCCATGTGAGTTTTAAAAACAATTTTTTTACTGTAATTAATTGATTTTAATTGTCTCCGAAGAGAACGGTAAATAATGAAAATTCGGTATGTTTTAATTAAAACAACCGTTTGTCTTTTTACCGTTCGAAACAGCTGTCAGACTAAGAAAAAATATATAATAACATGTCATGAAAAATAATAAAAACAAAAATTGTGTACTACTAAAAAAAGGTGTTGTTTTTTCTGATTGTATAAATTATATATATATATAAGCAAAAGTAGTTAATAAAACATGTTATATATATATATAGATATATATATATATATAATATAAAGATGAATGTCTGTGTGTGAGTGTGTGTGTGTGTGTGTGTCTTGTCACGAATAAGCTCCTATATGGGTGACTATTTTAAAAAACTGATTACATATAATGATAGAAGATGTATCGAGACACAGGAATGGGTATGTTTGATCTGGCAAAACGGTAGTTCATTAAAATTGTGGGGTCTGTGTTCGCGCCTGGTCCACGAATTATGCAAATTAAACATTAAAAAAAAACGTTTACAAGTGTTTTTGATATAGATGTACATAATAATACTTTGATAAGTATGTTTTATCTTAAATAGGGAAGGTATAATAAAATTGTGGGCTCTGCGTTCGCGCCTGGCCTCCATAGAATGGAAATAGGCACAAACTTTAATAAGGACTTTTCATATCTATCTGCGTAAGTATACTTTGATAATTATATTTCAGTTTGAAGAAATATTGTATAATAAAATGATGGGATGTTCGTTCGCGCCTGATCTCCATAGAATGGAAATATATCATAAAGTTTAACAAGGTTTTTTTAATATAGATCCACAGAATATTGTAATAATTAATGCAACTGCTGGACCTTCGCTTTGTTTTTAATTTTCACACTTAAGTACCGATTTTCTAAGGCTAAACCCCTAATGTAAAGTTTAGCACGGGTCCAAATAGCTTATATATGAAGTTTCATGTCTGTAGGCGAAAAAAGCGTAGGAGGATTTTTATAGGCAATTTTTTTAAACAAAAAAATATGCATACATTAATATATATAAAAAGATGATTGTGTTTACTATAAACTTTTTACGCAAGTATTACGCAAATGACGCAATACTCTACCTTTATAAAAGCCAGGTACGGCCAACGATGGAGTACTGTAACCACATCTGGGCAGGAGCTGCTAGAAGTAGCTTATCTTGTCTTTGCAAAGTTCAAAATAGATTTCAAAGCTTAGTGAGGATGCCTTTTTTCTCTTCCCTGCAACCTCTTTCGCACAGAAGAGACGTTGCAGGTCTGTCGGCTTTAGCGTTATTTTCATGGCAAGTGCTCATCTGAACTTCAATCTATGGTTCCCACCTCGCCAAACTTTCACGAAAAAACACTCGTCTAGCCAAAACCACTATCAACAATTTCCCACACTCTTTATCTGTGCCTAAACGTAAATGTAGATTCCATGAACAAAGCTTCTTTCTTAGAACTGCACGCCTGTGGAACTCTCTCCCGATTGCCTGCTTTCCAGCTGACTACAATCTGATTCTCTTCAAGTTCAGCGTAAAAAAAAGTCTTTGATGAACCGTCCTCCTAAATAATCCAATTTACAAAATTCCCACTACTTATGTTTACTACGCTATATTCACAATAACTAATGCATACCTATTAACCCTTATCATCGAGTGGCCTCCTAGCCTTGATAAGTGGTGATTTCTGTATAAAAAAGTAAAAATCATGTAGAATATCTGCATAAATATAATTACACGTAATACTTAACTTAAGATGATAATTCCATAAGAACCCCCCCCCAAAATAATAGGTAATTAATTAAAATGAATATTTAAAATAATAAGCAAATTACAAAGACCTTTTGCTAGTGAAGGCAAATTGCTCGACCCATATATAAGACAGTTGTATTTACCTTTTAAGAATATAGGAAAAAGAGTTTTTAATATAAATATCAATGCAAACAAAAAATATTAAAGGACAACAAATTAAACGGCATCAAGTCAGGGGAAATAACTGAGTCAGTTTTGTTACAATTAATAGCGGTGTCAAAGTACAATTCTATTCCTCCTGGCTTCGATGTCTAAACTAAAAAAATAAAAAATAAAACCGTTTCCACCACTCTGCTGTCTAAATCCTAAATTGCCAAATCTCTGTAAAAGCCATATTTTTATCTATAGCGTCTCATTTACATAAATCAATCAGTTGGATTGACATAAAACCGGAAAGGCAGCTATTTTTTCTTTTCTTTTCTTGGCATGGGACTGCACAAGAAACAGGTCTGTATTGATTTTTAAAACCTTTTCATTACACATGTTTAGTGTCTAAGAGAGCCTGCATACTTCCAGTGGTAACTTTGTCTCTTGGTCTCTGGGTCATAGTAGAAAGTCCAGTTC
>NC_136483.1:155255992-155275992 GCF_053919585.1 Euprymna scolopes
TAAGTGTATGTGTACACATATTACTCTTTCCTAATGTGGACCTTTTTTCTTAATTTTGGGGTTAGAGGAAGGGAGAAAATGACTGATCTTAGCGAAATCTAGATTACATTTTCCTTTGCTGTGCTCATCATCTTAAAATTTAAAAAAAGTTGGTTTAATTGGCCTAATGAAATGAGTCCTCCACCATCGATACTCTTGCCGAGTTACTGTCTGTTTTTAGAATGGGTCAGCTTGAAAGTGTTACATTGGAGCTTCCAAATTAATTGGCCAAATTAAATTATGAACTTATGCTGTTCAGTAATTAAACAGAGCCGGACAATAATTTACCAAATCACTGATTCTTTTCATCATGAATTGAATTAAGGTATTAAGAGCCGTTTAATTTGAATATGTTGGCCCACCTCCCGTACCATATTTAAAATCTTGGCAATGACCCGAGTTTCCATATTGAACATGAATCAGGGGAATGTTGGCAATATTATTAGAGTCAAGAAATTCCGTTAAGTAGAGAAAATCAAAAATAGGTGAAAACTCTTCCCTGCAACCTCTCTCCCACAGAAGACACGTTGCGAGCCTGTCTTTGTTGTATCGGTATTTCCATGACAAGTGCTCGTCTGAGCTCCAATCTCTGGCCCTCCTCGCCAATCTTTCATGATAAACACCCGTTTAGCTAAAACCACTGTCAGTAATTTCCCCCACTCTTTATCTGTGCCTAAATCAAAACGTAGATTCCATGAACATGGCTTTTTTCCGAGAAGTGCACGCCTGTGGAATTCTCTTCCGTTTGCCCTTTTCCCACCTGACTAAAACTTGGACATCTTCAAGTCCAACATAAACAAATTCCTGATTAATCGCCTCCTTAAGTAAGACGCTTTATTAAATCTCCGATACCAACTATTACTACGATATTATCCCATTGATTATTGTACACAAAATAACCCTTATCCCCGAGTAGCTTACGGGCCTTGATAAGTGGTGATCCCCGTGTAAAAAAAAAACTATACACGAATGCGATTGTTTAATAGATGAATTTTCCTTGTGCCTTGTGTAGTTTTGTTTGCACGTTTGAGTTGCCAGCTTAAAACTGTGACAATGAAATATTATATACTCTGTTATAAATCACACGATTCCGTTTATTTGTATAGGATGTAACACTATTGCATATATTTCTGTATGAGAAAAGTGAAATTTGTCAATAATAAACAGAAATGACAATTGTGAGCAAAAAACTGTATATCAAAGAAATCATCATTTGCAGTCGTATGTTTAGTATGAAAAAAGAATATAGAACCAATTTGCTGTCATTTCACTAACAAAAAAAACAAAAAAAAACAAAACAAAACAAAAAACATGGACGACTATCAAGCAAACAGATCACTTCATAACGTTTGATATAAAAATCTTAAGAACCAAAGAGGGGGAAAGGGAAAGAAGTTTAAGAGAGAGAGAGAGGGGGTTTGAAGGACTTTGGAGAAAGAAATAAAATGAAAAGAAAAGAGGAGATGAATAAATGTTAATCTCAGATAGATGGGGCCATAATTATTGGTTTTCATAAAACCATTTGTTTTAGCAAATACCGGAGATTTGGTTTGCTAGAGACTGCTTAAAGAGCAAACAAATTGAAGAATTTAATTTCAGTTGAAAATTCTTCACCCGGAAAATAAATAGTCCGTTCTTAACTCCAGGGGAAGCTTTTTGTGTAAAAATGAGTATGATGGTTTTAATATAAATATATATATTTTTTTACAAGAAAATAATATCCGATTTTTTTAATAATAATTAGTTGCTTTGATTTGAGTGTAAACCAGTTACTTCTAGATCTGCATTTGAGCCTATACATGTATAACGATATATACGCTATCAAATTACTAATTATAACATAATTACTATGAAGAAATTTCACCCATCATAATCAAAATGACACATTCGAAATAAATTTTAAGCATAAACCAAATACCAAGAAACTATAATTATTAGATAAATACTAACGTAATACCATAAGATAATGTAATTGAAAAATAATTAAATATGAATATGTAGACACCGTCAAATTATTAATAAGCACTCGCATTATAAACACTTTTGAGCTAATTAATCAACAATAGACTATTTTTAATGCATTAAGTGTAATCCAATGGTTTTAAAATAATTAATACGACGACTTATATTTCAATAAATTAAGTTAATAATTCAGAGTTATTCTCCTTTGGAAATCGTTTGGATTTATTATTTCATCGAAGGGAAATACTATTCTTACAATAGTAATTATTATTCGTCAACATCCTAAGATATTAATTAGGGATTATGTAGTTATCTTATTTTATTTTATGTTATATTGTCGTATTCCATTTCTTTTAATGTACAGAAAACAATAGCATAGCAGTATTACCTAGTTTAACATTAAAATTAGCGATTAATACACAAAATACGAAATTTTCTATGTGAGAGTTTTAATTGATAGTAAACGTTAAAATTTAACCAAATTACTTGAGATTCACTAACAAGTTAAACATTAAAAATAATAAATTAATGTAAGAAACAATACATCTAATTCAGAAGTGTTGTCCGGTTTAAAAATAGTCGAAATTTAACAATTCTAACCGTAATTTAGAACAAATATACGAAAATAGGGCCCATATAAATTTGTTCAACACTGATGGGGGACATGTTAAAAACACGAGGAGGTGGTAATCACTGCCCGATGTAGTTTTAGCAGAAAGACAATGTGTCAAGATACGTATAAACTTTGTATTTTTTTCTCAAATATATCTGATGAGATGCAACTATGAACATTTTTAAATAACATAAAATAACAAATTTTCTGGTTTAAGTCGAAACAATTGTAATATCCGAAAAATATACAAATATGAAGTTATTCCATCGTGTTGTTTTTGGTTTTTACCAATATATATATTTACCAATATATATATATATATATATATATATATATATATATATATATATATATATATATATATATATATATAAAGTAAAGTGATTTTCAATTTAAAAATTTAAAAAAAAAATTTAAATTTAAAAATCAAATTTTAATTAAATTAAAAATCAGTTTCATAAGAAGGAACAACAACAAAGTCAATTATCTGTTGTTCCTTCTTATGAAACTGATTTTTAATTTAATTAAAATTTGATTTTTAAATTAAAAATTTTTTTTTTTAATTTTTAAATTGAAAATCACTTTACTTAATATTGAATTAGCTCTAGGACATTTAACTATCGAGCTTATTATATATCTAAATTACAACGAGCATTTCCTGTATTTTAATTAAACTAGTAATTTCACTGTTACATTAAAATACACTTAGCTCTTTAGACTATTATTCTAATCTCCTTTAAATTATATATATATATATATATATATATATATATATATATATATATATATATATATATATGCTCGATTATCAAAATGTTAATCATATTGCTTCATATTTGAGTCAAATCACATGGCTTAAATTCTTACTTATATACGTACATTACCATTGGTTAATTAATTTCAAATATATTAAACTTGTGGAATAATCTTTTCAAATATATATATATATATATATATATATATATATATATATATATATATATATATATACACACACAGAGAGGGAGAAATAAGTGTAGAAAAACAGTCGAAATAGCAAAGTTTTTATTATTTCATACTTCACGCAAACAAATTTTCCACTATATATATATATATATATATATATATATATATATATATATATATATATATATATATATATATATATTGAATGCACGCGCTCGGGAAAACAATGGTGCCGACCAGTGTAAGCAATACGAAATTTCGCTATCGGCAAAAAAAAAATTGAATACGCGCACGAAAACAAACATGGCGGCCAGTAAAAACATACAAAATACATTTGATAATAAAGGTCTTAACATTATTGCCTTTAGATTAATTTAAAAAAGCTTTTATATAAGGAGGGTTTAATCCCCTGAAAAAAAAATAAAATAAAAAAACGGAAAGAAAAAATACAAGGTGGGAATGTGCATTGTACAGGTCGAACCTAATTTGTGTGTGTGGGTGTATGTGTCAGCCTTAAAATATAAAGAAATAATAGTTAACTGTATAAGTAATATTTAACCTTATCAAAGTAATTTTTTTTAATGAAAAACCCCCCCTTGCACAAATATATTTTCAAGTGTTTCTACAACATTTTTAAAATGTTTGGAACTTATGATCCCACCCCCACCTCATTTCTCCATTTCTGCCTCCCCCAACCCTCCCACCAAACTTGAAAAAAATGCTTACGATTATATGGCTCTCTACGTCGCTAAGAAGTGGGGTCTCATTTTACGTTAAATTTATATAGGAAAGTGATCCCCCATGTTAAATTTTAATTAATAAAAATAATTATTTATTTTGAATTATTTTTAACGGCCGTTGAAACGTACTAGCCAAAATTTGTGTTTTCTTTTTCTTTAGGATGAAAACTAAGCTTGGTTAGGTCGTAAAAACACATAGATATTTTTTTTAATCTGTAAATACATTAAGTAGTTTTTTGTTTACATTAGAAAAATATATTTGCTTTGTTTTTTGTTTGAAAACAATTTCAACTTGCAATGGCAAATACAAATAAAATAATAGTAAATAAATAATTTTTGGACACTAAAAATCTAGTTATTTTTAAATCAAGTTCTAGTTTTAATCACGCACAACTTGGGTGAGGAAATATTTTTACAATATATAAGTGCATTTAATAATCAGCACCCCACTTACAATTTTTTTCTTTTTCTGCTTTTTTTTCAATTATTTCTACGGATTTTGAACACTAATCTCCCAGATTATGTAAAAAATTGAAAAAAGATTAACATTAAGGATTAAGATTAAAGATTAAAGATTAAGAAAGGGGTTCATGTTCACATAAAATATTCTAGTAAATCGCTCCCCTATGTTCAGAACCAATTTACAGCCCTGATATTACGTTGGCTCCCTCAGTCCGCCTCTCCGCCATTATTATTATTATTATTATTATTATTATTATTATTATTATTATTTTCATTTTTTTTTTTTTTTTTTGCGATTTTTTACTTGGAAAAATGTTCAGTCTGCTCCCTCCTTCGTCATTATATATTTGTTTTCATTTACAACTTTTAGAATAGTGGGTTTTTTTTTGCTTTTTTTTGCATTTAACGAGCCGCGTTATTTTTTTTAAATAAGACTAGTTTACCCGTTGGCACTTAAAGGATACGATCCAAAATGTTAAAAATAAAAAGTGATTTTAAGATTATAATTTCTTTCATTTTATTGAGAAAATACATTTTAAGTAATGAGCGAACAAAAACAAAACTCGGGAAGCCTCCAGAACGCTACTGCAAACACTAAAAGGAGGGCCTACTTACGCACTAATAAAACCAATTTTTTACCTCCCACCTCCTTGGAGAGAAAATATATTTTTCGTCAGGATCCATAGGAGCGCTACTAAAAGCAAATAAATATGGTTATAAATATGATTATAGTCATATATTGTATATTTATATTTAAATCAGTTTTTATTTTTCACCCAACTGGGTTAAATTACATTTATTTTTAAGGAAATAAGTTAAAACAAGAAAATATTATTGACCTTGTGTATACTTTGAATAGCAGCAATGGCTTCTAATATCGGACTTAAGACATGGCGGCCATGAAATAGGTAAGCAGACGACTTTTTTGAAACCGAAGTCAAAAAACGGATGGACAGTTCAAACGCCCAAGCAAGCAAGCTGATCTGATTTATATATATATATATATATATATATATATATATATATATATATATATATATATATATATATATATGTGTGTGTGTGTGTGTGTGTGTGTGTGTGTGTGTGTGTGTGTGTGTGTGTGTGTGTGAGGAGAGAGAGAGAGAGAGAGTGAGAGATAATCTCTAAGGAGTTTAATTCCTCCAGCCACCTGTCGAGCAGATACACCTTGGAAATTACCTTGTTTCGATAAAATCAATTTCACACACAGACGCGGTCGGGTAAATTTCTCTCGTTTGTCTATTTTTACTATTATTCGTGATTTCCTCCGTTTCTTTTATACTCGCCCACCAATAGCAAAACAAAACAAACAAAACAATTGGGTCGCCGTAAAAACAACGACAAAAAAGTAAACCTATTGATTTTGACTGGCTTACAGAATATGGCGTTATTATAAAAGAACCGAAACGGACTGGTGGTTTGCACACATGAACGTTCGATAACATCTGTGCCATGTTTGTTCTTTTGTTTTTATTTTAATTTTTATGTGTCTCTGCATCTATGCGCGTGGCTTCGTCTGTTATACACTTGATTCAGCTCCAGGTTGACATCGCATTTTCAACGCTAATTGCTCAAATCGTAGGGAACGCTCTTGCTCATTTGTCCACAATTGTTAGTATGTTTCTGTATATTTTTTAAAATGAGGATGGATTATTCGTATAATTTGTTTTTTTTTTTCGGACTATTGTTCTTATTTCGAGTATTATTTTCCAAACATCTTGATCGAAGTAACCTTCGACCTTCTTCAAATGTATATTGTTGAACTCGGGGATCTTTCCGGCAAACTTGAGAATTTGTCCGAGATTTCAAATGGAGGTCTTTCTTTAATTCCTGTGTGTATCATTCTTTCGTTCTATCAGCCCTGGCTGGGTATGAGTCCTAAGTAATTTGTAATTGTTTTTAGAGCGTCGCTTTTACTAAGGATTGGATTCTGTAATCTCCAGAATATTTTAACTTGCAACTGAATTTTAACCAAGTACATTATACACTACACCACGGGTCCTCGATGTCGATATCGATGCCTCCGTTCAGTCTCGAAAGACAAAGGATACCCTCTGTAGGGGCAGCTTCACATGTAATTATGTGACAAGGGTTACGCAATTGCCAACCACACTGCTCCTGAATCGGTACTGCTTGAGTCCAGTGACAAGAAGAAGTCCAGGATGACTGGAAACAATGCCGAGATAATCGGGGAGCGCATACTGTACCTGGAAGTCCCAAATGATCACCCATGTGGTACTGACTAGGCTCATCGTTGCTTCCCTTCGGTGATCTGACAGGAACCTGCGTTTCAAACGTGATTATGCCGGGTCCTAATTACAGTCAATAATGACAATGCGGTTTCGAATTACTTAAGACTTCTACTCAGCCATGCCGAGTGAAACTAGAAAATACTACTCCCTAGGATTAAATAAAGGGTTCCGTTCGAAATTCTGCGCAGATTCCTGAACTCGACAGAAAGATTCCCGATTTCTAAATAATGGTTTTCGAGTTCAAGATACACTTGAAGAAAGCCGGAGATTTACTCAACCGAAACGTTGGAAAAATAACGCTTAAGATTAAAAAAAAAAGTAGTCCGAGGAAACTAAAGAATACGAATAATGTTTAGTGTTTTATGATGGAATTAGAAAAACTCGTTGAAAGACTCGCTCTGAGTAGTGTTTGGTTTATTGCTTATCGTCTGAAATGAATGACAAT
Organism: Euprymna scolopes; assembly: GCF_053919585.1. Taxonomy (NCBI): domain Eukaryota; kingdom Metazoa; phylum Mollusca; class Cephalopoda; order Sepiida; family Sepiolidae; genus Euprymna; species Euprymna scolopes. Next base: position 155,263,472 of record NC_136483.1, read on the forward strand.
GGAACCATCCACGCTATATTTTCGGCCATAATAATCTTCTCCTTAGACGTTGGCGTTTGAAATTTATTTTCCAGACCTCGTGTCACATTTTCCTTTCGGGAGAAGGAATTAAACATCGAGGCATACCCAAGACCTCAAAAATTGTGATGGATGTCTCCTTATTAAGCAGTGAGTACAATTAGATGAGGATTAATCGTAAATGAAGTAATCAAAGGAAAAGGGGTGTCCCCCTCCCCTACATCACGGTGTTCCAGCCAATGCAAAAGAAGCTTTCCATTTGATGTTAACTACAGTAGATCTAATTATGTTTTGGGGTGATGTCTTATTTCATAGCCATCAAATTATCTCTAAGAGATGGATATTCTTTCAGTTTGCTTAAGTTAAGTGTAAGGCTACACTAATTATTTCAAGCGCAAGGTTAAAATACATTTTGTTTAGGCTGTCAAGATTGAATGTTAAATAAAATTTTGCTTATCTTTTTTCGTTGTTTGTTTTGTTTTTCGATCAGGATTATATTACTAAATAGGGTTCTCTTCAATTTCTGAATCTAATATTTGCAGCAACAATTTCGACTGCTTGTCATGCTATCTTTTACAGATAATATTTCTTTATTCGATCAAATTTCAGCCTGAAAATGCGTTTACATTATTCTATCTCGCCTGATTTTAATCTAACCATTTGGTCGATTTTTCTTACTTAAGTTTCAAACAACACATGTTTCAATATGTTATGCTTAAGTTTAAAATAACACCTGGTCCAACCTGTTATTCAAAATTCGGAAATCATGTTGGTTTCAATGACAATTGGAAATAGCATTGTAAATGTCTGTTTTAAAATTTTGTTCTATGCGATACGAGACATTTTTCCTGGGTATCCTGGTCACAGCACTATTTAAGAACAAATCTCCTTTCTTTGCGACAATGTACATCACACGGACCTCCTAGATCTTGCCCACCTAAATTATTGGTACATATCTGATCTCTGTTGTTTACCCTTCTTAGCAATATAATCCACCAAATCACTCATTGTTCAAGACGATACATTTATATGGCAGGTAAAGATCACGAAATAAATAATTACAATCGTCAGGAATTCTTTAGGGTTTTGTAAAGCTTTCGTAATGTCGGCGATTCTAAACATATTTTATGTCATTTTTATGGGGGGGGTCATGGCTTATCAAGTTTAGAAGGCAACTCGTAAAGAAGAGTTACTTAGTCAGTTGGCAAGTGAGGCAACGCCATAATTGTCGGTAATGGTGGAACTTAAGTAGTTTTTCTTCATTTAAAAAGATGTCTCTGCAGGAGTTATTCACGTAACATTTGAAATTTGCAATGTTATAATGGGCTGAAAAGCAGTTCCGTGGTATTGCGCTCCATAGACGGGAAATTCTTCCGTTTATCCCATCCCATATGATACTGTTTCCATCTGTCAATTGCATTCTTTCTGATGGAAGGCCGAATCTAGATACACAGGGTTTACAAATAAGCAGACAATCCTTAACAAATATGCAGATAGTGTAGCTGCTTTCGTTGGGTTGTCATGCTTAATTTTTAATTAGAATTTTCGGTGGTTTGTCATGCTTAATTTTTAATTAGCATTTTCGTTGCGTTGTCATGTTTAATTTTTAATTCGAACTTTCGTTGGTTTGTCGTGCTTAATTTTTAATTAGAATTCTCGTTGGTTTGTCATGCTTAATTTTTAATTAGAATTTTCGTTGGTATGTCATTAGTAATTTTTAATGAACATTTTCAGTCATTTGCCATACCTTATTTTTAATTAATATTTTGTTCCTCTTTTATGCTTAAATTTTAAATAGCATTTTCATTTAAATTGTATTTTCTTGTAATATCAGTTTTATTAGGCTGCCATATTTAAGACTGAACACTATTTTCGTTGTCCGTTTGCTCAATTCCGAAATAGCATTTTCGACGCCTTGTCAGGCTTCAGGTTTAATTAAGCATTTAAACCTGCCATATTAATACTTGAAATAACATTTTCCCTCGTTCATGTTGTAAAACATATGCAACATAACATTTTGCATATGTTTTTTTTTTACAAGAAATTTCTCTGTGATGAATTCTTATTAGAAAAAAGTGGAGGTGGTGATTCACGGAGTCGAAGTGACAGGACTCCTCACCTATTGCGATAATTGTTGCAAATTACATTTCGTTTTTCTAACAGCAGTTTACCATTGATTACTCGCAGATAATAGCTGCGTATTTCATAATTTTTTGCTCATTTCATAATAGCCGCTGAGTAGTAGTAGTAGTAGTAGTAGTAGTAGTAGTAGTATAAATAGTGTACATTTTTATAAACCAGTGAATATTTCTGTGTAACCGCCGAATCAATTGTGACATAGAACACGATTTGCAGCATATTAGTAATTCCGATTAAAGCAAATATACAAATTTTAATTGATATTATTATTATTATTATTATTATTATTATTATTATTATTATTATTATTAGCATATGTAGTACTATTAGTATAATTAGTGATAAAATTTATAGTGGTATTAAACTTATATTATTAGTACAAGTATTAGTGATAAAAATGATATTGATATTTCACTTGTATTATTATTAGAACTAACAATATGATTATTTCTCGACTGCTACTAACATTGCTACTTTGGGATAAAAATAATTACCATCAACTTTAGCAAAATAGCATTACCATTATTGATATAACAATTATTAATGCCAGCATTGTTATTTCTATTGCTACTGCTACATCTTTGAGTAATACTACGGCTATAAGTACTATTAGTTTGGCATGAAAAGTAATTAATTACCTCCCTTGTTTGGCAAGTTTCATCTCTGGCATCTAAGTTCTAATTAACTTTGCATCGCTGCCCACTCTGTTCCCGAGGCAAAACATTTCTGTCTGCTGAGTTCAGTTTTGTTAAGTTCCCTGTCGAGACAAATAAGAAATTCAACCTTCATTCACTTCCGTCAGCCAGACTCCAACACACACTTGCACACAAACACCTACACACAAACATTTACATACACCCTTACCCACACCCTTCCCCTCCACACACACACACACACACACACACATATATATATATATATATATATATATATATATATATATATATATATATATAGTTGGCAGACTGAGATAATGCCAATAAGGGTGAAGTACGAGAAGTCTGATGCAGTCAGTTCTTGTTTTACGCTAGTCATCAGAAATAAAAAGAATATTATGGACTGTCTAGCCTTCTTTCCCTTCCCCTCTCCCCTATTCCCATACATACATATAACCATTCTCTTACTCTTAACTATCGACAACCCCTTCTATTCACAAATTCCGCCAATCTTCTTTCGCTAACAGAAGAATCTCATTCCCTTCACCTTACTATTTAGTTAAGAGTTATACCCTCTCTCCTCTTTCCCATCATTTATCACTTCCCTAGCGCTTATAAACTATTTCCAATTTGACCATGACAATACTTTTTAAGCCGTAAGGATGGTTAAATCTAGGTTCTTTTTACTCTCTTGCGCCGGAGTATTTAATCTGTCTTTCATTTCTGCATGTTTAGTTATTAATGTGATTGCTTAGTCATCTTATGTAATTTGTCATACCTGAAACACGGCATTAAGTGAATACCTCACAGTATGGTTTGATCAGGGTTTGGATTGGTTCCAATAGTGGATAACATAGGTGGAAGGGTTTTTTGAGGGTAGAACAGATCATAACTAGTGTAGTTATGAAAAAGATTTCAAAGAAATCGTATGATGAAAACCCAAGGTTTGTGCAGTTTTCATTGTAAATATAACAGTAAATATACAGATACAAGGGAACGGATGATAGTCGAATCAGTACGAACGACATTCAGTGAGAGAAAATATTATATTTTTTAGACACTTTGTCAATAGCTATTTAGTCTGTTGGTATATAGTTTAACATGGAGTATCACAACGACCTAAATTTGCAAGGCAAAATCTTTTTCCAGACATGACCTCATAGATTTCTGACGTAAAAATGACGTAAAGGGCAGCCGGTCAAGCGGTGTAGACTCACAACATAAGAGGAAGGACAATTATTACTTTTCCTTTTTTCGAGCTGAGAAAAAAACGAAGGATTTCGATTCAGTTGTCTATGGAAGCGCGTATAAGACACGCCGGCTATAATAATGTAGAAAAAAACAAACCTTTAAATATTGTTAATAGCGAAATAACTTAATTAACATCTGGTCCTCCTGACATTTGATTTAAATACGAAAACAAGTTAAATAAATCATTAGCTAAGAGAATGAGCGTTAGTCTCTTTGTCTTCTATGTTAATCAGTTCTCTTCCAAAATAATGATCTTTAAGAAATTTAAAGCAATAGTTTACTGTGTCGTTCTCTACATGAAAATATTTTTATCAGTATAGTTACACAAATGAGACGATCGACGTCCAGAAAAAAGACGAAGATGAAGCGAGTCCTGCAACGGACAGTAAACAGATGAGACGATCGAAGAGAAACGGTAATTTCAGTCAACATTGATAAAAAAAGGAAAGACAGCGAGTTAAGATAAGTTACAAGCACGCATATGCATAATGAACATTTGAGGTCCGCTATATAAAGTACGGCAAAAGACTCACGCATAAAGAAATTGAACGTTTTATTGAAAATATTACACAAAAAAACCATAAAGACGACACTTTTTTATCGCCAAATTGAATAAGAAAAACATATATTTCTCACACACATAATTAATGCACATGCATATAAAGTTCAAACATTTCACTTGTGTTACTTGGCAAACTATAATTATTCAACGAAATGACGAAAAATTCGGCGGGAACCTTCATATTCGGCGAGAGCATCAAGGTTTATCATAGTAGAACGCGGGAGAATTTCAAATAATATTATCTTACGATGGCGACAATAGCACAAATATATAGTCTCATTAATAGGGTTGTGACAACAGAGTATTCCTTCCATTGTTTTGACTCTTGGGCATATATCAGACATAGTTAGACACATTTAATCAACAGAGAACTACATCACGCTATATAAAAGCATATAAGATATCAAAGGATACATAATTGAGAGTCAAAACAATGAAAAGAATATGCTGTTGTCTTAGCCCTACTAATTAAAACGGGCATATAAAATAGTGAAGATAAAAATGAATACGTGGAGGATTCTCAACAGCAATTTATTTGTCTTTTCAACAATTAAATCTGTTTTTTTGGAGGGGGTTGGTTTTTGTTTTACTTGTTTGTTTGTTTGTTTTTTGTCTGAAGTTTTTGAAAGAAGCAATTTGAATAGTATGTTCTATTATAACAACGTATAGAACAACGATTCCAGGAAGATTGATAGACCAGCAAGACAAACGAAATAGACATAAAGCAGAAGCTAATCGATCAGGCAATGCTGAAGAACGCATGCTATACTCCTATTTATAGAAAGAAGGCCGAGACTAGCAACATTACGTCCGCGCGAGAGAGGATGTGGAAAAAGGAAAACAGTGGGTCCAACCAAATTACATATACGCTTCTAGTTTCAACGATTAAAACTTCAAAATATAGAAAATATAAAATCAATCGTATTATGTAATTTTAATATGGTGTTTAGAGCTTGGAAGGGGTACACCTAATTCCTATCATTTATGCCCGGACATCAGCAAATGTTTATGCTAGTTATAAATAAAAAATAGGAGAAACCATTTTGAAATTAATTACAATTGAATATAAATAGCAATACAAAAACATAGGGATTGCTGTATTTGAAGTTGCTGGAAAAAAAAAAACGATTTATTATTGAGTAACGAAAGCTGAAATATAGGAAAGTGCACATATATAAGACAATTCTGAAAAAAGAAACACATGCCATGTTAGTATTCATAAAAAGACTGAGACTAGCAACATCACGTCTGTGATAGGAGGGGGTTGTAGAAAAGAAGAAAGGTTTAACCAAGAAAATTACAGGGTCTCCTGCATGTTATCAAGAACCCTCAAAAGGTACAGAAATTTACAACAGTAGTTCGTGCATGGGATGATAGTTAATTTGCTTGCATAGGGAATGACTATATAAGGTATTTTTGTTCTATGAAAAGAAAATAACAAACAAATATATTAACACGTTGAAGAAGTTTTTATGAATGAACATATTTTTTTTTCAAAATGTCACTGTTCAGTTCAAGGAAACAAAACTATATTTCAGTGAAATATATACCATGAGATTACTTAGCGAAGACACTGACTAACAGCATCGAGTTGAGACTAAAAAATGTTGTGCATCTATCACTAGTCTTTCACGCGCATGCAATGTTCAAAACTTGTCTAAAATCTAATAGGTTCTGCACTATTGACTAATCTCCAACTACTGTCCCATCGTTGCAATATTGCATCTCTCTGCCTTTTTACAAGTACTTTAATGGAATGTGTTTTGATGGACTCATGGCACTTGTCCACACATGACGTAAATATTCCGTACTAATAAGACAAGTAGCAAACCCCCACATTTTACTTTTGATGGCCCGAGACGAGGGAAATATTTTACTTTGATAGTTTCTTCCCTGAATCTGCGAGAGTTTGGAATTCTTTCCCCGTTCACTGTTTCACTTACTGTACCAACCTATAGAAGTTTAAATGTAATGTGAACAAACATCTTCTGTTCAAGTTCCCACGATCTCAAATACTAGCATCTTACGTCCAAGTGACAATATGTCTTGTTTGAGCTAAAAAGGAAGAACTAAAAATAATAAATTATAAATATTAATTGAATTACCTTTCCAAAAATGAAAATAGGTTCTTATAAAACGCATACACCTATAATTTTTTTTCGGAGTTGATATTCATATTAAAATCCCATTTTTATTTTTATTAGAAACAAAAGTACAACTTTGTTGTATATAGGCCGAGAAATTGTATTCACCTGCAAAAGATTTAGCTAATTTGCATATTATTTTAAGCATTCATTTTAATTAATTCCCTATTATTTTTTTCGGTTTTCTTATCGGATCATACTCTTTTGTTAAGTATTACGTGTAATTATATCAAATGCAGATGCTCTACATGATTTATACTTGCGTAATATTTGTGTAAAAAGGTTGAAGTAAACAAAAACGTCTTTCTGTATACATATATATATATATATATATATATATATATATATATATGTATATATATATATAACTACTTCATTTACTCACATAAAATTAATGTACGAAAGTATAGATTTATGCGTAAACTTTAAGTATTTATTTCAGAAGTGCTCAATACGTAGGTAGATCTAGTTAGTAATTTATAAAATATATATGGCGATTAAGCTACACTGAATATTCGGCGTGGATGAAACGCCGAAAATTCAGGGTAACTTAATCGCCATATATATTTTATAAATTACTATATATATATATACATATATATATATATGTGTGTGTATGTGTGTGTGTTTGTCTGTCTGTCTGTGTCTATGTCTGTCTGTGTCTGTGTCTGTTTAAAAGATTTTGACTACTAAGCACCTCTTTCAGTTTTTAATCTACAGACATTAAACTTAAAATATAGGGTACCAGAACCCATGCGAAACTTCATATGTGTGTTTAAGAGACAAAACATGAAAATGTGCGTGTCAGTGAGCGAGAAAAAAAAATGAAGGCAAAACGAATACCGGGCAACGCCGGGTCGATACAGCTAGCAAGGACATACGAGGATAAAATGAAAACTTTAGTTTCGTTTAATGACTCCGGACCCTGTTCGTTCTCTTGATTTTAATCAATTTGCTTTACAATGGAAATGAACCTTGTAAAGTGCAATACAGCTACTAACAAACAGAAAGGAGAAATGTTTGTGTAGATGTTATACAACGCCATGTTTAAAGATAGTTAATAAAAATCCGCAATAAAACAAACGGAAGATACATGTGAGCATCCAGAGACAGAAAACATATGTTACGCTGAAACAAACAATTACCCGGGGAAATTGGTGCCCGTAAAAATTAAAACGCGCAGCCGTGGTGGTAAAAAGATGGAGGGGGTAGAGAAAAGAAAGAGGGAGTCGATTATTGTCGGTTTATGTACGTGTTTATTTATTTATGTATTTATTCTATTTGCGTACTTTGCTTCAATAACGTCTTCATTGATTTAAGGTAAAAGAAAACTTTGGCGCTTTTCTTATATATTTTTTTACTTTATTTTTTATTTGTTTGCTAATGAACAAATACAATCAAAATAAACATTGTTTTCAATTTGTTGTTTTATCATTTTTTTTTTCAAAACTGTCTGTCCGAAAATAGAGGACTTTCGCCTTTTCATCCGCAAGACTGTTATATTATATACTTCATAATAACATAGATAGATGGCTTTTTTTTAGATCACTGAAGTTAAGTTATGCCGATCCTGGCCAGTACTAAATGGGTGGCCATTTGGAAATACTAGGCGCTTACGTATTTGGATAAGCGTGTATTCCTAATACCCCACAAAACTGAAGGCCCTTGCATTGCAAAGTTCCAGGCCACTCTTGAGCAAGGTGTAGCACTTGTAACATCCCTCTGATTTTCTTGAGGGTTTTCATGGAGGGATAAATGGTGTTACTCAACCCTAATGAAGGCAGTACGTCTTGAAAAAAGGAGCTCATTGGAAAAATAAACAAAAAAACAGATAGACTGAGTCCTCTGACCCTGTTCAAAATTTTTTCTAGCTATGGTGTCGCCAAGAAACATCTGCTTCCACTTCATCATGAGCCCGCACAGAAGTAGTAAGGCTGCAAAAACTGTCATGAGAATGCTCATATCAGAGGGCAATCTGGTCTAACCGGAGATAGCGAAATATAAATTATAATTTCATTTACTGATATGTGTACAAACTATTATACACAAGTGTCGTCGTTGCCGTAAACAAAATAAAATAGCTTGGCCTTGGATAAAAACGTACTCAAACACGGATGTTGATTTAGAAAAGAGTTAATTTGAAAAAAAAACAAAGACATAGATGACTTTTTGAGACGATGATTGATTACTTTTTTATTTCCGGTATTAAGACTGTGCTAATTTTGAATATTACTCACACAACGTTATCTACTCTCTTCTTCAGGTGTATATGATCGAACGCAAAATCTGAAGAACACATAATTGTGTTTTATTCAAAAAGAAAGATTGAGACTAGCAGATCACATCTGTGATAGATTGCAGATTAGAAGAAAAGATGAAGCAATTTAAATTACAGATACTTTTCTTAACCTTATACAGAGCCCCTAAAATTTTGTGCATCAAACTGCTTTTCATATATATGCTCTACACATTGAATTGAGCACTTTTACATTCATAATATATCACGTTACATACACCACACAATTGAAAATCCCATCATACTCTGATATATACGTATACATGCACTCACACGCACACACACACACACACACACATATATATATATATATAATTATATACATTAGAGTCATATATAGAGAGGAAGGCAATTATCTACCTGTCCATTTCCGATTTACAATTCAGTATAACAATGTATTAGTCCAACCCACGCCAGACGAGTCTAAGCAGACAGAAAAACAAATTGTCAGTTCTCGCTTACAAAGACTGACAAATTCTATTACGATATTTATATTAGCGAAAACTGGAATCTCTTCTCCCCCTCTCCTCTCTTTTTATCTATCACACACACACACACACACAAACAAACACACACACACTTACTCCGTCTATATGCCTTCTTTTCTATTCATGACTAACCAACATTGAAGGATTAATTTTCTTTTCCCTTTAATTCGTTTTAGTTCTCCTTTACGCAGAACATCGGCGGTACTAAAAGATTACATTCTCAAGATTAGTCTGGTTCTCGAGACTCGATTTGATCATTAAATCTACGATCGTTAATAATCTGAATTTAACTTAATGGATTCCCATTTGTATTTTTTCTTTACAGCTTTTTTACACGTAAGAATAAACCGTCTTAAATGGCCACTACATGTTAATGTATCTTTGTTTGTAAAACGAATGACCAAAAAAAACAAAAACAAAAATTACAACTGATATTATGAAATATTATCCGCCTATAATAATAATAATAATAATAATAATAATAATAATAATAATAATGACAAATCAGTTCTTACAAGATCACCGAATTTAAGCGAAACTGTATATAGACAAACTCAAAAATATCCAAGACAGGAAATTTGCCGCGTTTGATTTCATGTTACTTAACGACCCTGGTGTCTAACTCTGTCCCGTGGGGAGGCAAAGTAAATAGGTACAAAGATTTTAGTGGTTCAAATAAAACAATTGAACTATCAACCGTTCGAGACAGTGCTAACCAACAGCTAGTATCATCAAACGACATTATGACTGGCACGGGTATCTCCTAGGATTGGCCGCAGAGAAAATTGCTAAGGGTTTCAATGGGCCGCTAATATAAAATAGAAGAGGAAGACTAAAATACACCGGAAGCAAGCAATCGAGATTTTGATTGTAACAGTTATTGGGGAGATGTTGTTGATCTGGCTTCAGACAGAAAACAGTAGTTTTCTCTGACGGCCTCATGCACCGTAGGTCGCATGAGCTTCTAAGACTAAGTTTAAGTCAAGACACAGAGCCTAAAGAAGATGCGCTACAAAACTTAAAGGTAACAATAGAAATCCAAGTGTTTAAGACGTTGTGCACTCTTAAGTAACAACATATGCCTGAGCAGCTGGATTTGCCCCCATCGGGCGCATAACGATAAATCACACCCTTCTCAAATTAACACGCTAAAGTCTTGACATGTAAGATTGAAATGAGCAATACATCAACCCGATCAAGCATTTGTGTAACACATTAACAAGTCACACAAAAACGCTAGCATTGCTCCTTTTTGAAACCAATACTTCCAGACTAGTAACATCAGCACCTCATTTTTTGAATCTTTAAAATCCCAACGTCACGAAGCAATTGATTAGAACTCATAAATGGAACACGTACATCAAATCTGTTGCCAAGGCCGCTGGAAAAATGGTGGGATCTTTCGATCGATCCGGTAGATATCTCACTGCCGATGCTATTCTCTATCTATATAAGAGCCAGATATGTCCAAGGATGGAATACTGTTGCCACATCTGGGCAGGAGCTGCTAGAAAGGACTTGTCCTGCCTTGATAGAGTTCAAAATAGACTTCGTAGCCTCGTAGGAGATGTCCTTTTCTCTTCCTTGCAACCTCTATCTCACAGAAGAGATGTTGCGAGTTTGTCTCTGATACATCGTTATTTTCATGGAAGGTGTTCAACTGAGCTTCAATCTATGGTCCCACTCGCCAAACTTTCACAAGAAACACTCGTCTAGCTGTAAACACTATCAATAATTCCCCCCACTATTTATCTGTGCCTAAACCTAAATGTAGATTCCATGAACAAAGCTTCTTTCTTAGAACTGCACGCCTGTGGAATTGTCTTCCGTTTTCCTGCTTTCCGGCTTACTACAATATGGTTGTCTTCAAGTCTAACGTAAATAAGTTCTTGTTCAGCCGTTCCATATAATTTATCAAATTTACCAAATTTTCATTACTAATGATTACTATATTGTCCAATTTCTACTGTACACTCTTTAACCCTTATCCTTGAGTGGCATCTTGGCCTTGATAATCTGGTGATGCCTATGTAAAAAAAAAATGTGACACCCGTGGCACCAGAGATCAAAACCAAACTTAGTGCTGAGATTCACGAAATTATCTTGGTACATCTGAACTAAATTGAAAAAATAAACGACCCAAATAAATGAGTTTCACCTGTGCAATATAAATAAACGTGTGTGTCCAATAATAGTTAATGCCTTCTGGCTAAGATCAGAATGTAGTATCTGTTCTGATGCTACACATCGTCTTCCCTGTCCTCGGTCGGTGAAGGAGACATCCTTAATGAGTCAGACAGTTTTTATTTTTTCCTATCCAGAGTGCCCCTTTTTGGAGAGCTGAATTTTCGTGATACTATTTATTATTGTACGTTTACATTATAAATGACCGGTCTTAAAGAAAGGTAATATGAACATATTTCGGCTCATCATGGTTTAAACTTACTGTTCTTCAATCGTTTTATCATCCTGAAGAAGTTCCTCAAACATGAAGAGGAAACGTTAATATTTTTCTTACGCTATAGGTGTTTCTTCTCTCTTTCCCGTATATATATATATATATATATATATATATATATATACAGACACATACACACACATATGTATATATACATAATATGTGTGTATACACACACACACATATACATATATATATATATATATATATATATATATATATATATATATATATATATATAAATGAAAAGAGAGAGTGAAAACAGGAGTTTGCATAAGGCTGGATGACTTATTAAGTAGATAGCTATATTCTGCCCGAGTACAAACTCGTGTGTCTGTTTCTTAAATATCAGAAAGCGTTCGATATTTGAATATTATTCTTTATGTTACTTTTTAAATATATGATTGATTTTCTGTAATATTTGCCCAAATATATACTCTTACTTTTGCAACGGTTTTATATATATATATATATATATATATATGTGTGTGTGTGTGTGTGTGTGTGTG
>NC_136483.1:155280992-155313492 GCF_053919585.1 Euprymna scolopes
AATAGAAATCCTCATTTGGCAAAAAAAGTAAAGACATTGTAATGTCTATTCCGGTTGATTGTTGTGGTACACGAATCATCTTTTATTGTAAAGGCGATTGCGTGTTTTATTTGTTTTCGTTTTATAAAATATTTATCGGGTAGAAAGAGTACACGAGAGTCAGCACGCTATTACCTCGAGGTGATATATATTTCATATAAGACTCTGCAGGCCAAAGAAAATAAAAACGTGCATATAAAGAATGACGATTGGGAATAAACTGGTGATTGTCCTAATCCCGCCGCTGTACACGCTGTACGGAAAGAATTTCTGGGATGAAATATAGTTTAGTTGCCTTAGCTCACCGATACAGTAACACACCTGTTGATTATAGCGACTTTGTCTGGAACATAACGCAATTTAAAACTATGAAAGCGTTAAAATCTAATGACATTATTTATATGTGCAAACCAGACAAAAGAGCAGGCGTGGTGATTTTGGACATATCGGACTACGTTGAGAAAATGGCAGTTATTCTCTATGATGTTTCGAAATTCAGTAAACTCGGTCCTGTCGAGTTGACGGATAATACTTGCAAGAACGAGGCAAAAATGCAAAGACGTCTACTTGCATTATTTAAAAAGAAAGTTTTTTGCAAGGACGTCTATGACAGGATTAGATCCTCTGGTTCACAACGTCCTAGAATGTATGGTATCCACAAAATCCACAAGCAAGGTGTTCCACTGAGACCTATTTTATCAATGGTGTGTTCGGCACAACATTCTTTGGCTCAGTGGCTTGTGGAAAATCTGCAACCTGTGCGCGAGTTATATACCACGCACTGATTCTTTTAAGTTTGTTGATTATGTACGTGGGTTGGATTCTAATTCAGAGACATATTTTATGTGCTCATTTCATGTCTCTAGTCTCTTTACCAACATACCGTTGGATGAGACTATACGAATATGTACCGACGTGCCTTACGATGGTCGCTTGACTGCTCCACATTTTTCTAAAGAGATTCTTATTGAACTCATTTTAATGTGCACAAAATCTGTGGAGTTTAGTTTTTGTGATAGTATGTACTGTCAGGTTGACGGGGTTTCAATGGGGAGTCCGTTGGCCCCAACTTTAGCGGATATTTTCGCCGGGTACAATGAATCCGTTTTGTTTAATTCTATAGCAAACCCCACTGCATATTTCAGATATGTTGACGACACTTTTGCTGTTTTTCCAACGCAAAGTGAAGCGTTGATATTTTTTTATAGGTTGAATTCTGTGCATGGAGTTCTAAAGTTCACTATGGAAAGTGAGAAGGACAATTCGCTTCCGTTCTTGGATGTTCTTGTCGAACGTTCAAGGGGGGGACTTTCTCACTACAATTTATAGAAAGCCGACGTTTACTGGCCTATATGTGAACTGGTTGTCTTTTGTACCAAAATCACGTAAGGTCGGCTTAATTAATACTTTGGTATATAGAGCCCTGATGATTTGTTTACCTAACAGATTGGACGCCGAACTCGATAAGATCACGGAAATATTCATCAATAATGGTTATCCTGTTGACCTTATTGATGACTGTATTTTCAAAATGGTTGTGGATTTTAAATCCCCTAAAAAGTTTGGACCTTTGAAATGCCCGGTTTATTTAAAATTACCGTGGATTAAGGAAAAGAGTAACAGACTTTCCAAACAGATTCGCAGAAGTATTTATGACTGCTTTTATTCTGTGGCCTTTCGTTTGGTATATACTACGAGACCTGCATTTTCTTCTTTTCGCAAGGATAGTTTGCCTTACATCCAAAATAGCAATATTGTATATCAATTAAAATGCCAGTGGCATGCTGGTTATGTTGGGCGAACATCCTTGCACCTTTTGACTCGTATAAACCAGTATGTTCCATCGAAGATCAGACAAGGGAGGATGGGGTCAGGTAGTCTCCCTCCTTCTGCAGCCTTGGACTCTGCTATTGGCCAGCATTTGGTTGAATACCCGTGCTGTTCCGAAAGATATCAAAGTTAATGGTTCAAGGTGCTACATAGAGCGGACTTCATAAACCATTTAAAAATTTTGGACTCTGTCTCTATTGCGGTGCGGAAACCTTCTTTGTGTCGGCAGAAAGAAACATCTAACGCATTGTTATTCTTTGGGGAACTGTGAATCTTTTCTTCCGTTTTTTTTTTTTTTGTGTTTTCTTTGTTTTTTTGTTTTTGTTTTTTGGCCTCGTTGTGGTATTATTTTAATCGCTTTTTAAACGTTAATAAACTTTATTTTAGTGTCCCCGTAATTTTTGGCACATTCAATAGTTCCCCATCAGAGCTCTTTACTTTCGACATAGTATTATTATTTTTACGCTATCGATTTTCTCCTGATGAGATGATAGCTGAAAGAGCTCTCGAGAGACTTCCGCCAATTACATTTAAAACTTTATTTAAATTCTGTACCTCTAAACATATATATATATATATATATATATATATATATATATATAAGTAGATTTTAGTTTGCTTGAAGCATTGTTGAAGAAAATTATAAGGTAAAATTAAAAGCCGAGAACAATGCGAGAGTTTTTTTTTATAGAGTAAAATTAAATGAAAACAAAAGAAATAAATTTCTTTTTTTTTGTTGTTTGTTTTTTCTTTTTCACACAAATTTTAACTCTGAACAACAGTAATTTTTTTTCTGTTGTATTCAATGGTGTTAACACTATAACACCATTGAATACAACAGAAAAAAAAATTACTGTTGTTTAGAGTTAAAATTTGTGTGAAAAAGAAAAAACAAACAACAAAAAAAAGAAATTTATTTCTTTTGTTTTCATTTAATTTTACTCTATAAAAAAATATCGCATTGTTCTTGGCTTTTAATTTTACCTTATATATATATATATATATATATATATATATATATATATATATATATATATATATATATATATATATAACATTTATTTAAATAAACATTGGTAATTCTTGGCCTGAAGACGTAATCCCTCCAACGTGGGTGACTACAGAAACATATGTAGCCATCAATGTTTGTATAAATAAATTTCATATACCTGCTCTGTTCACTCATTGAGCACTGTTTGGTAGACACATGTTGTTTCATTTGATGTACTTCTGGAAAACTAAACTCTTCTGGCTATATATATATATATATATATATATATATATATATATATATAGCGACATTATTTTTGCATCAACATAATACATAATATATTCTGTCATTGTAAAATATGTATAGTTACTTTCATAATTGTGCAATGCATGATGTATCAGTCTTAGTCCAATCAGTCCTGGCTGGTATATTAATGTCTAAAGTATCTGCATTTTGATTGAGAATTAAATAAATATAATGAATTTATATTTTATATGAATATTATTTTAAGATGTGCACATGATTCGTACCTTTGGTCTCATAAAATAAAAGTAGTCGTAGTTATGTCTCGCCATAAATTGACGTCTCACGAAATAAGTCAGGAGACTCAAGTGACCGAGGGGTGAACCTACTTGACAAATTACAGTGACGACTACGGAGTATTCATCAGAATAACACAAGAAAGGAATCAAGAAAACACCTTCATGTGGCTGACAAAAGATACGGAAACAAAGAAACAGAAACAGAAACTATATTGACAGCTGCACAGAACAACGCAATTAGAACAAACCACACTAAAGCTAAAATAGATAAAACACAATAAAGCAGTAAATGTAGACTTTGTCGGCAATTATTTTACATAGGGATCACCACTTATCGAGGCCCGAAGGCCAATTGAGGATAAGGGTTATTGAGTGTACAGTAGTCAATGGGATAATTTCGTAGTAATCGTTAGTAGTGGAAATTTGGTAAATTGGATTATTTAAGGGGACGGTTCATCGAGAATTTTTTTTACGTTGGACTTGAAGACAACCTAATTGTAGTCAGCTGGAAAATAGACAAATGCAAGAGAGTTTCACAGGCGTGCAGTTCTAAGAGAGAAGCTTTGTTTATGGAATCTATGTTTAGGTTTAGCCACATATAAAGAGTGTGGAAAAATATTTAATTATTTAATGAGACAGAATAAGTAAATGCAGTAAACTAGCCTAAAATGAATATGAGGACAGATATGACTGCATGTGGAAGGCAGTACACTAATAGTTTGCTGATTATTTTGATTTGGACATGTGGACAAATACTTAAATTACAAATCGGAGACTGTACTGGAAAACGAAAACCAACAAAACCCCTTTGAAGATGGAGATACAAACAGACAAGTTCATTCAAGCCAGAAGACTGGAGATCATAATTGTTCCTATTTACACTGTCTCCCCACGGGACAGAGTTAGGCACCAGGGTTGTTTTTTTAATGTGAAGAAAAGGAACAAAAATAAGAATGGTCTCAGTCGGGAAGGATTTCTCCTCCACTGACAGAGAACAAAAAATTGAAGAGCAGCATCTGAAGAATAGATACTACACTTTGAACTTGACCCGAAGGCCAATTGTTGTCAAAACGATTCCGAACGTCTAGCAAATATTTTCAGATTTTGAACCAAATTAACATATATATATATACTAGCAGGGGTGCCCGGCGTTGCTCGGGTGTTTGGAGGTGTATGCTGTGCAATAAAAGCAAAAAACAAAAAAAAAATGGTTAATTTTTTAAAACTTTGACCCCTAATATGACCCCTTTAAATTTATAGTTTCGGGCTCAAATTACATTATTAAGTTAGATCCAGGTTTAAGGAACCTATATCTAAAATTTCAAGTGTCTGGACCCAAAATTGTCGGAGGAGTTTGGTAGAGTTCTTAAAGGTCAAATCGTTGAAATTTGACCCCTTAACAGCCAAATTTCTGGCTGACACCCGTCACATCGATTTTCCCAAATCTCAATACCCGGTATTTCAAATTTCGAGTCTATAGACTAAAAATTGACAGAGTTATTGCGTAGGGAAATGTACACAGACAGACAGACACACAGGCAGACACACAGACAGACAGACACGTTCACTTTTATATATATATATATATATATGTATATATATATATATATATATATATATATATATGTAGTGGGAGAGAGAGAGAGAGAGAGAGAGAGAGAGAGAGAGAGAGAGACTACACTTTGATTTTTACCCTAATTGGTAAGGAAAAAAGAAACTGGAAATTTGTGGATTTTGTTATACCGGTAAAAAATAGGTTGAAGGTTAAAAGGAGATAAAACGAAATACATTAGCAAAACTTTTCAGTAACGTAAAAGGAGTATGAAACCTGAAGAAAATCAATGTAATACCCATAATTCTAGGAGAACTAGGAAAAGTTCCAAAGAAACAAAAAAAAAAAGATTAGAAAAAATCGGAATCGAGGTGAAGAATGGTATTACGCACTGCTGAAAACGGCTGAAATAGTATGAAAAAACTAATACACATGAAGGACAAACACTAACCGGATCTATAGAAACTGCAAGAGAATTGAAACAAAAAGATGCAACTGCGAAAACTGAATCTGCAAAATTATGACTAGAGTACCCCCGTACAAATTAAACTGTAGAATCAGCATCGACTGCCACCACAGCAAATAACCGAAAGACCAGTTTGGATGGAAAGACCGCTGAGAAAAAGCACTAACCACACCTCCACGTGAGAGGTGCGCAGAGGACTGGGACCTCGCTGATGATTACTGCCACTCAACTTCCAGTTATGATTAATGGTCATTGGCAGCGGGAAGATAAAGGAAAGCGACTGTGAAAAGTGAATGTTATCGAAAGATGTGGAGAATACTGGAAATCTGGGGAGACTTGCTGTCACCCAGACTCCAGTGAACACCACCGATTGTTGTCAGTGAGCTATCTGTGATGATGACCTGTGTGAGAGCTAATAAAAAATAATAGTTTTCTTCTTTTATTGCAGGTAAGTGAAATTTGCGGCTATTTTCCCTGAATCAAAAAGCAACTATGCACATATCAACCAGACTATGTAAGAGCGTTTCTAATTGTGTATTGTTTTTTATTATTCCTTCCATCTGTCGGTTTGTTTGTAAACAAACTAGCAGTCTGAGCACTGTGAAGCGATGCGCAAGTGCTTGTTTAATAGGCACTTGATGAGGGACATTTACGGGCACCGGTTCGAAGCCTTGTGGGTAGAGCTGGCGACTGTCAACTCTATGGCTTTAGGTTCGATCCACAGCTTGGAAAAGGTGCTTATCTACCCACACCGATGAATTGTCATAAAAAGAAACTGTATTGTTCGTGGATGACTATATATATATATATATATATATATATATATATATATATATATATATATATATATATATATATAGTCATGCACGTACAATACAGTGTCTTTATATATATATATATATATATATATATATATATATATATATATATATAGAGAGAGAGAGAGAGAGAGAGTCATGCACGTGCAATACAGTTTCTTTGTATTTCTGTTCTTTCTGTTTCTGTATTGTACGTGCATGACTATATATATATATATATATATATATATAGTCATGCACGTACAATACAGTTTCTTTTTATGACAACTCATATATATATATATATATATATATATATATATATATATATATATATATATTCTGAGTTTCTCTTCGATTTACTAATCGCCACATCTATTGCGAACTTTGGAATATCACTGGATATTTGCAACCACACTTTTTGAATTTTGCTGAGTATTCCTTTCTGTTGTCTATAAACATTTATTTTTCTTTCAAATTTTCTTTCTCGACTGTTTTCAAACATTGAGCTAACAAGCAAAAAAAACACAACAATAAATCATGTATTTATACTTACCTTGTTAACGTTTTTTTCTTCTGAGAATAATAGTCGTCCTTTGAAACTCCATGGAATAACGAGCTTTCACCTTTATTTCGTATTCTTTGTTTTGATTAAATATTGTAAATTCAATTCTACAATATCTTTACTTTTTCTAATGATATATATATATATATGTGTGTGTGTGTGTGTGTGTGTGTGTATATATGTGTGTGTGTGCGCGTGTGTATGCCTGTATACGTGTATGTGTTTATGCTCTAGTACATTTTGTTTTTTCCGGAGCCATATATACGGAAATTGATATCGAGTAAAGAACACGTATTTTTGCATGTTATGTTCTTTATTTTTTACTGATGTTTCGGGCATTTATTTTAGTAGAACCCCGTGAGACGGCATTAAAAATCACTGACCAAATACAGTACAGTATATGGTACATGCATATATAAACAAGTAACATTCTAAATAACACCGTAAGGCGAAGAAAATGCCGTAACCAGGGGCCGGATAAACATCGTATTCCACATCATAACCTGAAATGGCGGTATCATAGAACCACCCGGGGTTCTATTGTACTTAGCAAGGGTTATTAAAAGCGTCATAATTATATATTCTCTCCTAGGTATTATAGTTGAAGGTCGATTCAAGTTTTTGATCAATGAAATGTGGTTCGTGGGAATTTAATTTTAAATAGTAATCTAGCAGTTCGAGGAAAGAAATTAATCGTGTAGTAGGTTCTGGCATCTGGAATCCTTTACCGTATGACAGTGAGATTTTGATGTGTGGGGTTAGTCGTTGTTATTAACGTCGAGAGGGACCAGTGTTACGCATTTGCCGGAGCATATTCCATTAAAGTAAATTAAACATGAAGGCAACGTTGCGGTGATAAAAAAAGTGCATTCAATTTGTGCATTCTATTTGTATGTACATGTTTGAGACAAAAGTAGAGAATATATATATATATATATATATATATATATATATATATATATATATTAGTGTTGGGACGATTAATCGGAATCGGAATCAGGAATCGGAAAAATCGGAGTATTTAGGCTTATCGGAATCAGTATCGGAATCAGTATCAGAATCGGAAAAAATGATGCCTATTTTCCAATACCAAAACGATTCTTTTAATTCTCTTTTTTTTTTTAATTTGATTTTGTTTAAAGTAAAATCTTCAATTGATGGTAATAATGATAAAATAATAAATATTTATTGATTTTAAACTACTAGTAAAACTAAAATTGATAGATCTCTGTCCACAAGTGTATTTTGATGTTTAGGAAAATATCTTAATTTTTTTAACGTCTGTTTTTACGAAAATCGGGGAAAATATCAATCTTATAGTTAAATAATTAGAGATTTATAAAAAAAATCGGAATCGGAATCAGTAATTGTATCGGAATCGAGAATTTAGCACAAGATCGATAACTGTAACGGAATCGGGAAAAATATTAGGATCGTCCCATCACTAATATATATATATATATATATATATATATATATATATATATATATATATAAATCTTAGCACCTTAAAGAAAATTTGACGCAAGCGAGAACAACGCAGGTGTCTATGCATGCAGGCGCACATATGCACATGTATTTGCACGCCAGGGCAGGCATGTATGTGTACCCGTGACCGTTTCTTTTAAGTATATATGTGTGTACGTACGTATGTGTGTACCCGTGGCTGTGACCGCTAGCTGACCCTCTCCAAAACATTAACAACAAAATAAAAACTAAAAATAAATAAACCGAATCATAGCCTCCAAACATAAGCGAACACCCAACAGCTCAAGACGTACTTACCAAGAAATCACCTCACCAACGAGACGCTAAAAACTTTAACACTATTTTAAAGTAACCCGTCCCCCCATCCCTACATACTCCTCTTCCCCTCATGTATCCCTATGCTCTCAGCCACACCAGAAATGAACTTCCCAGACCCTCCCCCACAAGTTCCTTAAACCCCAAAACTAAAACATTATCGACATACCAAACGCCCCCACCTTCCCTCCTTGTTCCCTTCCTCTCTTCCTCTTCCGCCCTCCTCGCACCCCTATGACCTCATTCACTCTTCCACTCTTTTATCCCAAAATAGCGAACATTTCTGTAAAAGTCTGTGGACGCTACAGACGGCCAAAAAATGTAACTTAACAGAAAGATACTGTAATAAAAAAATAAAACGTATATATATATATATACATATATATGTATATATACATATATATATACATATATATATATATATATATATATATATATATATATATATATATATATAGACACCCGTTAAGACATTTTGAATCATTTACAGACATATCCACCGCTCGGAAACATGTCAGCAAAATTGACTGCGAAAATGCTTTTATAAATTCAAAACACATTTTACATACATTTTAAATATTTTACATTTTGATAACTTTCTGAAGAGGGCGCTACACAGAACGTCTGAAACGCGTAAAAATATATTGCAATGATTTAAAAACATTATTACAATGATCTAAATGATACCTTTTTAAAATGAACAATCAAAACATGGAATAATAAAATAATGTTAAAAAATACATACCAATTGTTGGAGACCAATTTCATTTAAATATACATATTTCTCTCGTTGGAATATCTCAACCAATTTTATATATATATATATATATATATATATATATATATATATATATATATATATATATATGTACAGTGTCGGCAAAAAGAAAGTCCGCACTTGTAATTTTTTTAAAACTGTCAATTTAAGCTAAATTTAATGTAACAGGTTTAACAAAATATACCTCATTTGATTCGGCTTTTTATTCCTCTATAATTTCCCCTGTTCATATTTGGCTTTTAATTGAAATAGTCTAGTGTTCACGTCGTTAAAAAAATAACTTCAAATTAAGGAGGCAAAAAGAAAGTCCGCATCAACAAATTCGCTTTAAACCAGCTAAAATTATCGCCACTAAATCAATTTAAAATATCCACCAACAGACAACAAAACATCTCTAATCGTAATTGTTGTTGTTCCAGGTTATGCAACATAACATTTAGTCCATATGCCACGACTTTCCCTTAGTGATCGTCAGGAGATAATTAATCTCCACTTTTCTTCTTTATCCAATTTAGAAATCGGCCGCAGATTGAAATGTGATGAGAAAACGGTACGAAAGACTGTGCAAAAGCATAGAAACACCGGCAGTGTTCGTGATGCCCCTAAATTTGGACGTACTAGAGTTACTTCTAACAGGGAAGACAATGCTACAAAGATCCGCAGCTCAAGAAACCGATTTTAAACGGCTCCCCAAATCCAACAACAGTGCAATCTTTTTAACAAGTGCCCTCTTCTACTGTCAAGAACAGATTAAATGAATTTAATTTCCGTGGATATGTTGCAAGACGCAATCCAATTATTTCTGTAAAGAAAAGAAAGCGCTGTCTGGACTTCGTAAGATGCAATGAAGATCATGACACTTCATATTGGTCAATAGTGCTTTTTAGCGACGAAACCAAGTTCAGAGACTAGACAGTGATGGCAGGCAGTACGTCTGTCAGAGAAAAGACGACGTATTTCATCCTAGGTGCTCAGTTTCAACGCTGCAAAGTGGTGGAGATTAAGTTTTGGTG
Source organism: Euprymna scolopes (assembly GCF_053919585.1). Taxonomy (NCBI): domain Eukaryota; kingdom Metazoa; phylum Mollusca; class Cephalopoda; order Sepiida; family Sepiolidae; genus Euprymna; species Euprymna scolopes. The sequence continues at coordinate 155,291,369 of NC_136483.1, forward strand.
TGGGCCATTATTAGTAACAATGGCCCAGCGGCTATAGTTCGCTTGCAAGGTCGAATTAATTCGACCAAGTACATTAATATGTTGACTGAACATTTTCTACCCTACTTTGGTCGGGATTTAGATGATAATTTCATCTTCATGCAGGATAATGCTCCCATTTACAAACGCATGTGTGTGTGGTTTGTCATCTATTTATAGGCTGTCGAAAATCTAGTGTTGACAGTCACTGCTGCGTAAAGCTGTAATCAAAAATTTGCAAACACAAGGAAGACAGCACAAATACATTGTATGCACTCAACTTAGACATGTGCGTGTCATTGGGGTTTTGTCACTAGCGTTTCAATATCTGAACTGATCCTTCCATCTTTCAAATTCAGAATTTCCACTGAGACTCACACAATCTAACCACAATTTTCTTCCCATTTTCTCCCAAACAGTCAGCTTCTCTTAATATGGCTAAAAACTAAATGAAAATTCCATGAACAGAGTTTTTTTTTCCTGGAAATGCTTGGCTGTGGAATAAAATACAACAAAGCTGCTTCCCAGCTGACTATAACATGATTGTTTTCAGGTCTAATATAAACAAGTTCTTTCAGAGCCGTCCTCTAAAACAAGTTAACTTCTCCAAGAGGTTCCTGGAAGAGCATGTTTGGATTGGCCTGCACAATCTCCAGACTTCAATCCTATCGAAAACGTAAGGCATTATATCAAGCAACAGCTACGCAATGATAAAATTTCAAATTTGGAAGAATTTGAACAAAAATTAAAGAAAAGTGGGATGCCCTTTCACTGGAGTATTTCTGCAGTCCAAAAAGAGTGCAGGCTGTCAAATTGCAGAAACTCGTTCATTGTGTTCCTGTTGTATTTGTGTTGCATTAATGTCCTAAAGTTACATTTAAATAACAATTTTCCATTGTGCGGACTTTCTTTTTGCCTCCTCAATTTGAAGTTATTTTTTTAAAACTGATGTAAAAACTAGAATATTTCAACTAAAAGTCAAATATGAACAGATAAAATTATAGAGAAATAAAAGGCGAATCAAATGTGCTGTAGATTGTTTAAACAGTCACATTCAATTCAGATTAAATTGGCAGTTTTGGAGAAAATTACAAGTGCCGACTTTCTTTTTACCGCCTGTATATATATATATATATATATATATATATATATATATATATATATAGAGAGAGAGAGAGAGAGAGAGAGAGAGAGAGAGGTAGATAAATATATATAGAGAGAGAGTTGAGGAAAGAGAGAGAGAGTTAGAGTAAAAGAAAAAGAGAGAAATAAAACAAGAAGATAGATAGTTTGATAGATAGATAGATAGATTCGTTAATATTTTTTTATGCTGTTATACAACGTTTTCCATGTTATCGGCGAAAAACAAGTATTGAAATCGCGTGTAACAAGGAAAATCACTCCAATCGAAAAACCTTTTGGCCTTGGCACATTTTTATTCTGATCAAATTCACAATGCCATATCAGCCGAACATAGCTTGACTCGGTAGAACTATTACACCGCTTCAGAGAAAGAAAAATATCCTGCGCAAGGGAATAACATATACGATTAAAAAACGTAGAATACACCAAAAAAAAAAAATAATAATTGAAAGAAAAAAACGAGAAACATTAGCAATCATTTTCTGTTTACTTTGGGTGAGGACGATAAAAAACATTGAAAAAAAAAATACCTTCGATTTCTCCCGAGAATTTTTTTAAAAAATGGTATTCATTCATAAGATGCGTCCATTCAAACTGCATGTGTCTCTCTTAACATGGCATCTGACGCATAAGCGTGATAGTTCAACTAAACAAAATTAAACATAAGATCACAGTGTATTATCTGTTCTAATGCTAAACTTAAGTTAATTTGTCCCTAGTCAATGGAAGATAAACCATTTGTATACTAAAGCAATTTTTATCTTTGTTTACTTACAGAGTGCCCCCTTAATCTCCGCCACCTAAAAACGACCTTGTGTCACATTTTGCTTTCGTGAGGAAGCAAATATACACCAATAAACTTAAACGTGACTGTGTTCGACAATCACTTCAACAGATGCTTGGACGCATCTAACTTTACGTGCGGCCATTCAATCTGCCTGACTAGCGATGGAAGTATTTTGTTTGATTGGTTTGTTTTACGGCATATTAACGTCTAATTTAATGTCAACTGCAGTATTTCTGAAAAAAAGGTTTTATGCTTTCCGTATTTTTATCTTCGAATAATTATACATGGAATTTGGTTTGGTTAATATGTTTTAGGGCATTTTGTTTTGTTATTTTGTTTTAAGAGCACATTGACCCCTTTTGGTTTATTTAAATATCAACTCCAGTAATTTCTAAAAAAAAAAAAAAAAGAAAGAAGAAGAAGCTCTTATGCTTCAGATTTGGTTTAACAGCATATCAACCTTTGCGAGTTCAGTAATTTTGGCAAAAACTTTTATGAATCAATTTCTTTATATCTTCATGTTTTTTATGTTGTTTGGTATCTTTGTTTTGTAGAGAGAATTTCGTGTTTCTGACTTTTTAGAACATGATTACATTTGGCAAACGGAAAGGTAAAAACAATAATGTGAGGATCTTCTAAAACCGGACAACCTTAGTCATACAATAGGGAAAGAAATAAACATGACCAGATATTCTTAAAAGTTGTTTTCAAACATAAGCATGATAGTCCGATGGATGAATCAAATGTAATTTTAAACTCAATCCGAAGTTTTATGTGCCCTTAACTTTTTGTGACGTGGCTTGAACATGTGAATACGGCTCACGTATAGTTAAGAAGATCGAAACTGTTTGAAGTCAGTTGAAGCTGCGTCTTGCAATACAAACACTTAGCAGTTTAATAGTCAACTCAGTTGTTAGTTGCTGCTACCCGACATAGATTTTTATTATTGTACCTAACAGAATAATTCTATTCTCTATGTTGTATATATGTACTGTTTTCCACTTGACAATATAACATACTCGTTGCTATGTTTCTCATATTAAAATCCATGGTAGGTGCCTGGCTGGGCTGCAATATTTGGTGCCTCATGGTAATACAACCACTTAAAAAAATTGTTTTCCCTGAAGCTGAACTAAACTTCGATAAATAAAGTTTCTTTCCAAGAACTGTCACACAATACTAAAGGTCTGCTTCCCAGTTTACTACAATATGGTGGTTTTCAAGTCCAGTGTTAAAAAATTTAAGATATTAAATTTTCCCGCTTGCACGCCCTTATTCTAAATTTGTGGACGTCAGCTGCCATCAAAAGACTTCCTCTGCTACACTAAACGATCACGATAAGGACAAAAAGGTAACATAAAATCGTTTTCAGTGTAAACTGTTTACATGTACATTAAATAGAAAATAAAATAAGATATTCACTTGATAATTGAAAACATCAAATAATTCGTAAAAACATATGATGTATTTATATATACATTCACTGTGCAAACATTTCTATCGGTTTTAGACCGCTTAAATGACATGCTAGCTATTTCGTGAACCATCCGCTAACGACAAACAATTCACTCTGTTCTTGATCTGTCTTTGGGCATTGATAAACGGTGAACCATTAGTAAAAAAGCCAATTACACCTCCACGACAAATAGTCTGACAGAGTCTGTGCCACTAAAGTTGGGTGGCATTTTGTTTTTCGGGCTGGGATATTGTTTTGTTTTAAGATGTAAATCCTCGCTGGCCTTGCCATCTGACTTCGAAAAGGAGTTGATTTGGTAGCTAATGTCCTAGTTAATGTCCGCAGGTCTGTCGACGACTATTATGTGAGCCAGAGTATTCCTCCACTTGCGTGCTTTATTTTTAGTACTAAAGAAATTACACTTAAACTCGACAGATAGTAAGAATGTCCATTCCCTGCTCTTCTGACTGACTTCTCAAAAATTTTACCCTCTAAAATAATATGCAGTTTGGCAATAAAACTTATGAGATATTAGCCTGACATACTAAAAATAATCAAATTTGTTAGTTACAAATATATCGACGCAGAGTTATTTAACTGATAGATTGTACTCATCTAAAATCAAATGCGTCCCTTCAATCTAATGGGGAAGCGGCCGGGGATCATCCGATTGAGATTTCTGTACGAATCTCAAAGAATTGAAGAGGATGTCGTTAGATTAGTATAGGAGATTGTTATTCAAGGTTTGCTAACTGATTATTTCTGGTAAATACATTCAAACGCATGCAATCCGCGGGCAGTTTCTATTGTTCAATAAAATCGAAAGAAAGAAGGAAATAAAAGAAAACAAATAAATCTATGGAGTTTTCGGGATTTAATAGTGGATCAATACAGAAGGAAGTCGAGATGAATGGCGAAAGGAAAATAAATTGATTAAGGGAATGAATGAATACAGAAAAGAAAAAATGAATGAACGAAGGAAAGTAGGAATGAAGCAATATGTTTATTAAGAAAGGACACCATAGAAAAGCAAATGAACTAATAAGAGAGAGGGAAAACGGTTGATTGAACTATAGAAAGAAAACAGGAATGGGGTTTAAAAGAGGAAGGCGGAAAAGAAATAAAATAGAGTATAGAAGGGAAGAAGAAATGGTGGATGGAATAAATGAAAGAATCACTGAATAAAAGAAGAGATAGAGGAAATGAATGAATAACGGAATATACGAATAAAGGAATAAAGAAATGAATGAATAATGCATTAGACGAATAAAAGAATAGAAATGAATGAATAATGCAATAGACGAATAAAAGAATAGAAATGCATGAATAATGGAATAGACGAATAAAGGAATAAAGAAATGAATGAATGATGCAATAGATGAATAAAAGAATAGAAATGAAGGAATAATGGAATAGACGAATAAAGGAATAAAGGAAGGAATAATACAATAGACGAATAAAAGAATAGAAATGCATGAGTAATGGAATAGACGAACACAGGAATAAAGAAATGAATTAATAAGAAACTGATGAATAAAAGAAACTTGCATATGTGTCTTCGGATGGAAGTTATCTAAGATATGTTATTCATAATAATAACGTATAATAAAAGTGTAAGAAAGAATGAATTAAAATGTAGTGAATAAAGAAAACAAAATGCAAAGAAATGTAGAGCGAATCTGTGAATAAATAAAAGGCAAGCTAATGACATAAGGATTTATTTATAAGGCCAGCTTCTATCATTTAAACACAGTAACAAATTAAACACATACAAATTCTCGCTCGAGAATATTCATACAAACGATTATTATTACCATCCCACTAATAATTTTAACCCCTCTCATAATATTTTTCATCATGCAGCAGAGCGTTACTAGGACTTGACCGTCTAGGGGAGCGATATTGCTCCCTATTGGGGAGACTACGGTCCCCCAAAACCCTGAGTAAGGCCGGGTAAATATGTTGAGATTGTCTGTTAAACGTTGATTGTATCCCGGACAGCGTCGTGTGACCTATCAAAAGGGATGAATTTATTGTGTTTTGTAAAATACAGAAAGATATTTTATTGTAAAAAAAATGACAGGAAATATCAGAATAAGGGGGAATGAAATCATACATTCGTTTGGCCTGAGGAACACCTGCTCAGAAGTTCTGGCTTTCTGGGTAGGAAAAGTGAGAATGTTGCCCTTTTGGGGCGTGTGAAGAGAAATTGAGTTTTGGTCACAGATTCGCGGCTCATGGAAGATCTGTTGAGGTGCACACACGGAAAAAGTATTTGGGAATCCTCCAAAAGACGTGTTGGACCCGGATTGGTTTAATATATTGCCCCAACCATCCCATCACCTCCCAATATAAGCAAATGGTCAAGCTGATTGTAGCAGATTGACGCCAAATCTGAAGAAAAACACACGTTCCTAGGAAACCGCCCAACCCCTCCATCCATCTCGACCGCCATCGTGAACGAAGAATAAGATTTAGGAAGATCTTGACGTTTTTGGTGTAATCGAACTGAACAATGTACATATGTAAAAACTTGTAATTTTCGTGAAATAAACTTTTTCGTAGTCTAGAACCCTCCGAGTTCGTTTTTTATTTTATTTTTTTATTTTTCGTTTGCGTGCGAAGCTAATTGATTTTCAGCGGAAATAGATACGAAGCCTGTGACGCTGAGAATTCATGTTGAGTCTACCTGGAAGATAGACGATAAATGGCCAGTGCAGTTTCAACTGAGTTAGAGGTCACATCTGCTGACCTGGGGGAGAGGACCACATTTCAACTCTCGACTAAGAAGAGAATGTCCAGTGTGTATACGCAATATCATGATGTAATAGAAGTAAGAAATAATAGGTAAAAGTTCAGTTTTTTTATAAAGAGGCAACCACTTATGAATTCCGGGGGCCACTCGAGGATAAAGGTTTATGAGTGTTCGGTTTTCAAATGGACAACATCGTAATAATCGTTAATAGGGTAAATTTAGTAAATTGGATCACTGAAGGGAATGGCTCATCAAGAACTTGTTTAGGTTTGACTTACAGACGGCCATATTTTAGTCAGCTGGAAAGCATGGAAACGTTAGAGAGTTCCACATGCGTGCAGTTCTAAGAAAGAAGCTTCGTTCACGAAATTTACGTGTAAGGTTAGGTTAGTTTCGAAGTCAGTTTGTATAAATCGTCCATCAAATGACAACAAATAAAACAGTAATTAAATGGAATGCGATGATGTTTAGATTCATTCATCGCAGTATTTCTTATTCTAAACTGTTTTTTCGCCTTTAAAATTGTTGACCTATTACTAAGAAGTATTTGTTCATCTAAACAAATTATGTATTTTTGCGCTTTAATAAAACTTTCCAGTATTTTTTTCGTATGAAATTGGTCAAAAAGCTACTAGCATTGTCTTTGGAGTTCAAACCTGATCTGACCCTTTAATATCATCAATTCATTAATACGATTTTTTAATTTTTATTTTTTTACCTCAACAAGTCTTACTGATAATAAAATATAAAGGCTTGCTGTGCAAAGGTTCATATTTAAAGTGAAAAAACTGGGAGGGGAGCTTAACTGCATGATGATTTTTACGTAAAATTTGAATATTTGCACGTTGATATGTTTGAGTAGACAAAGAACAGGAAGCACTGCCGAGGCATGTGGCACAAGGAAAAAAATCGATTAGATTAGAAAATCTTCCAACAACTAAAGAGCTCAACAGTGAAGAGGTGTGTTTTTGCTGCTAATTGGCTTGCTAGGGTATTTACGGAGTTCATCAAGTTCAGTGACAGACATTTCATGGAATTACTTATGAAACAAGCACATAAATGCAACACTGCGGCCGTCGGACACAAGATGGAGTTTGGTAGACTGTATGGAACCTACAAATATAGAATGCGTTTCTTGCAGAGGAAGGGGAGGAAGAGATCAGCATTTGGGGGCATCTGCCCAAAATGTGGAAACAACACTATTTAGATGTGAATGATGTCTTTACAGCGAGATACGATACGGGCAGATGTTAGAAGTTATCTAGTTAAATTGAAGAACCTAGTTTCTTTTCAGTGCACTTGACAACATCTATTCAACTCGTGCTCTCTTATAATGTTACCGAGGTGCTTGGATGTTGGATCCTGGGGAAGGGTAGAGTCAATCACGACAATCACCAATGAGAAAGATTTCTCATACTTGTTTATGAAGCATACTGTCTCGAATTTCTACTACTTATGGTTACTACGCTATAATCACATTGACTAATGTATACCCATCAAGCCTTATCCTTGAGTGGCCCCCGGGCCTTGATAAATGGTGATTTCTGTGTAACAAAGAAATTCACTTCGCTCTGTAAAGCAGTGGTGACTGTATTTAAGAAAAGCATGATTACTTTATTTTTTATCATACTAATGAGAAGCCACTTTCTAAGACCAAAAGCCGCTCCATGATAAGCAGTAATGTGATTGTCAGTTAAATAATTAAAAACAACATGAAAAGATTGAAAACTATCGAAGAAACTAAGAGAAAACTAATACTTAAGAAAACTCTTCAACACGTGTTTGTTGATATTAGACTTGAAAATGTTGTAGTCAGCAAAGAAACGGATGCACGGACTTGTCTTCCGCGAATTGGAAAGTCGTGAAAAAGAAGTCTGCTCGTGGGAAGCCGTGTTACTTAAAAAAGATTTGGTTTGATAGTTATTTACAAGTAATAACCAAGAGACGTAAAGGAAATAGTTATTTAAAGGAGATAGTTATAAATATATAGTCTAGACGTTTAGTTATATATATATAAATATAGTTTAGTTATATATATATTGTTTAGACGTAAAGGAAATAGTTATTTAAAGGAGATAGTTATTTACTAGTAATAACCAAGAGACGTAAAGGAAAACGGTGGATGAATAAAAATACAAGACTTTAATGCAGTTATTTAATCTTAATAAAATATATCGATGAAGTTAGTCAGTCTTCATGCCTCCATTTTAGAGAATCTGTCTAGGTACTAGCCGAGAACACGTTGTTGACCACGAAGTTCCAAGAGAGAAGATGAAATGACAGAGAGGAAAAGTAACACGTATAGAATAAGGCGATAAGACTATGCAAATATGATTAGTTTGCGTTAGTCTATTTTCCTTCTTCAATATAAGAGCACTGTTCCAGCCACAGGCCAAGACGACAAAAGTGCACATGTCGGTGGGACTAAAGAACACCCGCAAAAATGGATAAATTAACAACCTGCTTAATTACTTGTATACAAGATTCGTTTGCAATATCTCTTGAGATTTTTTTCGCGCTCTGACATTGATATTAAAAGTTTGCTTTTTCTATTTAGTTATTAAAATGCTCTGCATAATTGCGTATAATTTAAGAATAAAACGTTCTCACACACACACACACACACACACACACACACATATATATATATATCTTTTTTTATCTCTCTCTACTTATATATATATATATATATATATATATATATATATATATATATATATATACAGTGCCCCGCAAAAGTTTACAATACACATCGAAACTGTCAGTTTTTGTATTTATAGCTTCCAAATGGTAATGAAACTTTTTATAAACATGGAAATTGTTTTGAAACTATGACAGGAACTGTGAGAAAAATAAAACAAATAATAATTTAACACAAAGCAACCAGAAAACTCAATAATTAGCAACGCAAACGTTTACGACACATTTACAAAATAATATCTAGTATTTTGTAGCATAAACATTATTGTTGATTACAGCGTGCAGACGTTTTCATTAATCTACTACGAAATTGTTTCATGTGTCTTGTGTTATTTTATTTCATTCTTCCACACAAATTCCCTCCAATTCTCGCTGATTTAAAGGTTCTCTTCTATGAACCCGTAATTTTAATTCTCCCCATAAATTCTCTATAGAGTTGAGATTGGGAGATTGACTAGGCCACTTTAAAGCATTCACTTCATTTGAATTAAACCAATTTTGTGTGAGTTTCGCAGTGTGTTTTCGATCCAGTTTTATTTCAATTTGAGCAATTTCTCACTTTCTTTAAGTTCTTTTCACCAATATACATTTATAAAGTGCCTCATTCAATTTTAGTTTTATTATTTCCAATTTTCCTTACACCTCCTGTACTAAAACAACTCCTGATCATAATGGATCCTCTTCCAAATTTTACTGTTTGTATGGTTGTTTTTTGACTGGTATTCAGTAACTTTTTTTTTTCTTCAAACTTTCGGTGTTTTTGGAGTGCCAAACAAGTCAATTATGGTCTCATCTGACCAGACCACGTTTTGCAAAAAACTCTAGAGTCTTGCTTGCATACCCATTTGCAAAATCAAGCCTAGCATGAACATACTGTGGCTTAAGAAGGAGAGTTTTCCTTGCTGATCTAGAGAAGATGTCTTTAAAGTGAAGGCTTCTAATGATTGTGTCCTTGCTAACTTTAATTTCACTGTTTTCTAAGTCCTTCTGGCGAATTCATAACCTTCCTTGTTAATAACCTTAATAATTCTCTTTGCAAGCAAAGGGAATATCTCTTAGGACTTAATTTAGTCTCTATGTAATTTTCCCTCGTTTATTCTTCGCTCTCCCCCCGCCACATTCATAACTTAAAAAGATATATATATATATATATATATATATATATATATATATATATTATTTATTTATATATATATATTTATATATATATTTATATATATATATATATATATATATATATATATATATATATATATATGAGGTACAGTATAATAATCGATAGAGAATTGGCTCTATAATAATAAGTATGAAATCTGCATGAATTTAGATATCACATTTTCGCGTGTTTTACGACAGGACAACACCGGGCACTCTGCTAGTTTTTAATTAAAAATGGTGTTCTTACAATTTTCTGTAATTCTTTATATGGTGAATGTATAATTGTTTGATTTTATACAAAACATATTTTTTTTTGTTTTTTTCATTAAACCCATTTTTTTTATTAAAACCATTTTTCCGAATTATGTAAAAGATATTTGTATATAAACAATTTATAACATGCATTTACTTACATAATGCATATAATCGGAAGTAATCTGAGTTTACATCCCATCTATTCTTTAACTGATATGACGAAGAAAATGTTCATCTTGTTTCGTAACATTTTAGATGAGGATTAATAATTTGTATATTTTGGTATTTCAGACTTCATTTTGAATGTGATTCTTATAGTGTTACAAATGCGACCTTCTTCATCGAACCCGCGCATATCTAGTTTTGAACATAGACCTGCGCCGTGATCGATATAGATGCTAATAAACAATATTTTCCCTGTGACAGTGTTCTGATTATTGAAGGCTCAATGCTCAGTACGAGAAATACAATTAAGAAATAGTGCAGGTTTCTACTTGCTCATGGCTGACGGAACAGCGCATACTATTATCAGTAAGTAAAGGCTTCAGTTCGAAAGTCCACACAGCTTAACGGGTTCGGTATCAAGATTCTAGAGTAAGACGAAACGAGTTCTTTTTTATTGTTTTCTTTTTACTACTACTACTACTACTACTACTACTGCTGCTGCTGCTGCAACAACTGCTATTGCTAATACTAATAATCCTATTACATATGATTTCCCATCAAAGATAACAATTATTGGATTCGATAATCAACAACCTATAATTGAAAAGGTTCTGCCTTATCTGATCTAGACTTGCGATGGCTGATTACATAATTATTAATCAAGAATTGGTGACGACCTGCTACTTCGAGTGATCGCCGGTTCGCATTGATCTAGCCGACCAATTGACTGATTGACGGTCAGTCTTGTTAAACCGACTAGTTATCATGCGCATACTTTTCCGTCTCCTTCACATTTTTCTTTTCTTTATTCTTGTTTTAAATATTGAACTCCTTTGATCCTAGGTCTCACGACTCCAAATCCAATCGATAATAAGGGTTTAAATTAAGGCAGGTGAACGTTGATACCACACTGCAATGGCTATTAATTATGGTTATAGTTGGGAATAATTTGATCATTTAAGAGGGCTGCTCAACAATAATTTGTTTAAATTGCACTTGAAAACGACCATGGGGTAGTCAGCTGAAAAGACTCCGATACTTTACCTGTATATTCGTTGGATTCTGGCTTCGTGTGTTACATTCCCGACGCCCTAAATGCTTAAATCCAGATATAGTTTTTTTACTGGCTGTCCGCCACAATTCATCTTCAACTACTTAACTCCTAGAGCATCAAACTGTCATAAACTAGCTATTTTCGTTCGTAAATCGTTCTTATTGTCGTTAATAAACTCGTTTTTCTTAATTGTTCATGCTGAATTCTGAAGAGAAAGATATATATTCGCGTAGAGTAGCTGTAATAGGTGAATGTTAAATGAAAAACACGGACGGTACTGTTATGTAAAATGTGGCAATTGTCCCAAAGTTCCCGGTCTTGGAAAGGATTGTAAGAGTAGAAAATAATGAGTAGGTATTCTTTTACTGTCTATGAATATGACATTTACGAGAGTGACTTTCCTCGGTAAAAAAGTAATTTATGATAATGAATAAAATAAACTGAAACTATCCGCAAAACCTACATCAGGCATTGAAAGGTAGTGTTATTATATTGCATTTACATTTACCATCTATGTTTGTATCGATATCATGTTTCATTCTACACGAGTAAAATCGTCTGTGTGTCATTAATTATAGAGATGATATAAATATTATTGAGTATAAACACAGACTCTATCTTATTAAGTTTTAATAACGCAAGAGATTTTAAACAAGTAACCAACGTTCAACTTTCTAGGAAATTGTCTCAATTAACATAGCCACAGTATGCAAGTTTGACAGTCGAACAGATGTATGACGAAGGTTGTTTTCCGAAATATTAGCAAACGGATCCTGCATCTAAACACGTTGACGCAAGTAAGAACACAATATATGCAAACATTAAACAAATAATGATAAATGATGGAATAAGCTTTGCAGATTCACTTCTGTAAATATATATATATATACACTTGTGCCCGATATTATTCATACCCCTCCTTGAAAATTGAGTTTATTAGGTGTAACTTTGTAAGAATTTATTGTTTACGTCCATATTGATACATATTCTTTATAAACCACTTCTGATCATTTTCGCCATTTTAAAATCTCGGGATACTTGTAATAAAAGAAATATACAGCTATTTATAAAATCTGCAATGTTCAAAAATAATCATACCCCCTTATTTTTTCAGTATTAATCGAATTTCTGACTATTTGTTTCCTGTTTGATTCTTATTTTGAATGCTTTTATACGACCTTTGATTAATTTCATTTCGTTTTTTGCATTTTTCAGAAATTAAAATGATATCAACTGAAAACCAATAAAAGAATAAAAATTATTAGAATGAGGAAGAAAAAAGAGATTAGTAATGATCTTAGGACTAAAATTGTGAATTCACATAAGGATGGTTTAGTTTACAAGTTAATTTCCAAGAAATTTGAGGTCCCTACAGCAACAGTACAGAGCATCATCAAAAAATTCCAGAGCCACCACACAACAAACAACTTGATAGGTAGAGGAAGGAAAAGGAAACTGTCTGCTAGAGCCACCAGAAATATTGTAAGAAGTGTTAATGCAAATCCAACCACCACTACTAAGGATATTTTAGAAAATCTGGAGTCTTCTGGCATAAAAATATCAAGGCAAACATTGCAAAGGTCTCTGCATGAAAATGGTCTGAAAGGAAGGAGACCAAGAAGACTTCCATTGCACACCGGAAAACACCTTGCTGCACGTCTAAAGTTTGCTAGGACCCATGTGAATTCTCCAGAGTCTGTTTTCTCAAGTATTTTGTGGACTGACGAAACAAAAATTAAATTGTTTGGCCATATGGATGCTTCTTACGTTTGGAGGAAGAAAGGAGAAGCTTACAACCCAAAGAACACCATGCCCACGGTGAGACATGGTGGTGGTAGCCTAATGTTTTGGGGCTCCTTTTCGGCTAGTGGTCCAGGTAGTTTGGTCAAGATAGATGGAACCATGAAGAAGCAGCAATATTTGGAGATACTCCAGAAAAACATTAGACAGGATGCGGAGAAGCTCCATTTAGGACCAAACTGGGTCCTTCAACAGGATAATGATCCAAAACATACTGCCAAAATAGTCAAGAAATGGTTTGAGGATAATCAAATTAATGTTTTGGAATGGCCTAGCCAGAGTCCCGACCTGAACCCTATCGAAAACCTCTGGCACATATTGAAAACTGAGGTTAAAAAGCAGAAACCTAGAAATTTGAGGGATTTGGAGAACTACTGCATTGAAGAATGGTCAAAAATCAGTGTTGATGCTTGTAAAAACTTTGTTGATAAATATCCAAAACGGTTACAGGCAGTTATTAAGAATAAAGGGCATGCTATTGACTATTAGTAAGAGAGGTATGAATAATTTTGAACTAGTGCCATTATTGTTTTTCTTTGTATAATGTTTCAAACTTGCATAACTTATTTATTTGTTGAGTTTAAATTAAATACTTATGCTTGATTTATTGTTTGAAATCCCTTTAATATTGTCTACCTTCTGGTTTGAGCAATATTCTTATAGAAATCTCAAAGATCCGAGGGGTATGAATAATATCGGGCACAAGTATATATATATATATATATATTGTATTAATTTAGATGAATCTGCGTCGCTTATTCCAACATTATATTTTAATTTGCTTCAGTGTGTGTCTATCCGTTATAACTGTACATTGTATTGCTTTCCATAAATTTAAATTTATTTATAGATACACTTAACATTCCTTCAAGCAACCTCATATATATAAAAGATTGCTTGAATAATGTTATATATATATATATATATATATATGTGTGTGTGTGTGTGTATGTGTGTGGGTTTGTGTATACATACATATATACATACTGGTCAACTATCATTTTTTTTTCTATTTTCGAAAAGTCTGTGGGTCTTTCCCTTTTCTATATTTTTCTGAAAGCTCGGCGTCCACATCAACATGGCCTGCATGGACAAGCATAATTAATTTCGATCTATGAGGCGATCCGTGTATATTGTTTGTCGAGATTAAAAACCCCGATATTTGGCGCAAGATTCAGAATCCGCGGTCACTGGACATAACCGTAATGCTTTTGACCAGTGTTGCTCGACAACTGTCAATTTCGACCAGCCATTCTTTGCGCTCACAGTGCATGAAATTCATTTACCTCTCCGTTTTTTTTTCTGACCACTCGCCTGAGAAAGCTAGACAAATCAACTGCTATAACGGGCAATCGGATCGGACGAAAATTAAAAATAAAAAAAGCAAAGATAAAACGTGGAATCTGTAAATGGCGCAATGAGGTCTTTGAACAACTGAACGATGCATCAGCAAGGAAGGGCTGCCTAGATTGGTTCCTTTACACTAATCTTACTTTGTTTGAATATTTCACGCAGGCAGACGTAAACTTGGTATATTTGTCTGCTTGTATGATTCTTTCTACACCCCTCCCTCTTACTCTAGATACATTTTTACATTATAATAGTATGAGAATTTATTCATGCCTATTGACTTACGCAAAAGCGTACATACACAGGATGTTTGGGATAAATGTGGCATTTTTATTTTATATATTTAATATATATATATTAAATATATATATATATATATATATATACGTGTGTGTATAATTGTAGAACACGCCAAACGTATGTGTATGCATAATGAAAATACGTTTTAATCACTGTCTTACAAAAAATACTTTTGTAAATCGTCTTATTTTTTCTTTTTCTTTTTTCTTTACTGATTTAGAATAAATCCACTGCACTGATTGAAAAAAAAATATCATTGGTTGTCCCCTGTCAGGGTAAATGTGTCTACTAAATGAATATAAGTCCGTTTTTTCTTATTAACTGGAATATATTAACGTGATATTTTGTTAGGTTTGTGTTATTTTTGTCCCATCACTCAATTTATATTGTGCCGTAACACAATAGTAAAATAAGAAAATCAAGTCGAGGTTGGTTTAACAAACGAAGTGTATTAACATCACAGGTACAAATCTAGGAATACGGGTATAACTGAGTAGCGCTCAGCTAGGCAGTGGAGTACTGTCGCTCCTTCTCACCTGTGTAGACATTACTGGCACTAAATTTATAGTCAGGACCGGTGTAATTTCTCTTATGCATAGAAGGGCCGGTATAACATTATATTATTGATATGTGTCAAACATTTGGCTAGCATCAATATTGGCATAAATAAAGCATAACATTAGTAACTATTCCAATATCAACTTATCAATTCTGAACGGTTATCAGTGTGTTAAGGATGCTGATAAAGACGGGTGCATAATAACTAGGTATTTTGTTATCATTTCGGTTTTGAATTTCTAGATCACTTAGACTCTCCAGCGACAAAGATGTATCTCTTTAAAGTCTTTCAGTAGTCTGCTCTTATGATAACATTCCACTATCTCTGATATCTGGCCATCAATCTCCGTAATGCCTTTGTAAAATATATTTCCCTGCTCGTCAGTCATTCACACCAGATCCTCAGGAAACTGATCCATACGTGTGGATAAGTAATGTGAAAGAAGTCAGCAATTTGATTATGAGTTTTAGGCTCTTGAATTGGAAGCCATGTTTATTTTAGAAGAGTTTCCGATGAGTAGTTATTCGATACAAGTTCTGAGATCAAGAATTCGTAGTGGACCGCTGTTCTCTACATGCTTCTGGACTTTATAATTTTGCAACCAAAGAGCAAAATACACTTTTCATGTTGACACGAAAATGTATTCTGGTTTTTGATTGGTTGATAGCAGAACGTGAATAATTCTGATTCGTCAGTTCGTAGCAGGAGCATTTATAAATAGAATATTCCATCATTGATGGAGGATCCCCACACTAAATATGAAAAATATTGCAACACCTTCCGTTTTTTCTATAATAGGCAAGTATTTTCGATTCATGTTTAATTCTATTCTAAAATAAATATATTCAAATATGTAAAATAAAAACGGAAGGCATTTAGATCTTAAAATTTCAGCACATAAAAAGGACGCGATGTTTTATTCTGTTCAAATGTCAAAGAAAAAGTACGTGTGTAAAAAAAAAGAAATAAAAGAAATTGATTTTTATTTTTACCTTAAAAAGTCGAGCATGTGAAACTAAAGCTATTTTAAAGTTTAACTGTGCATTCTCGTGCTAAAATGCATATATGTCCGTAAAAAAATTGTGAGAAGCAAGGTTTGATTTGTCAGCTTAAATGCTATTTGGGTCTAGCTTTAAAAATTTGAAAAATATAGGTTTATATGTTATATATAATATAATACATCATATAGTTATAATTGATGTTGCAATTAAGATTGCTATCAATCTATATTCAATTCAAAACAACTTCTTTTCTTTCCATACATGCATAAAGAGATAATTAATGAATCAATTGAATCTAAAACAAATGCGATTTAAATCTCACTGTATTTGCTTTTATTAACTAAAAGCAAAAGAAAAACGCGAGAAAAGAATGATGATAATTGGCTTTTAAACGATTATAGTGTTTTATCCTTAATCACAATATCTTCCATAATTTCACCAACTTTCTCCAACCCATCCCCTTTTACGCCCACCCATTGGCTAAACATTGGCTGCTAGCCAAGCCAATCAGCATAGCCAATCAGCTTTTAAATAGGTGATTAGAAGTAGATGCAATTATGAGAGCTTGATCTATTGCGTTGAAAAAATTCTGATTTAGAACAATTAAGATACAATGGTCCGATGTAGCCATTAACATCCACACACGTAACAACTTCAGAAATAATATATTATAATCGTGCACAATCTAATTGTATGACACTATTATTGTAATAGTATTGCGGTACATAGTTAGGATTTTAGACGTAAGATAGCACGATGTCCCGAAAAAATTATTACATTAATTTCCATTATTAGAAAGTCACGGGGGCATGAATGTCCTTATGGCTTCCAATGGTAGAAACACTCCATTAAGATCGATGAAATACCTAGAACTTATTGAAAAATAGTTAACTAGGGGACAATAATCGATATATAACATGTTCGATTCGAAATTAGATTGGAGTTAATCAGTCAGCTATAATTATCTAAGAAGAAAAGTTATATAACAAGTCTCAACCATAACTACTATTTATTCTATTAGGTTGACAAGAAAGTTATTGCGGAATTTTTCATTTTGATTTTAAATGATGTATTTCCAAATAAATTTTCGTTACAATACCTTATAATTTCAAAGAACGTTTCTAGTCCAACCTAATTGTTTAAATTACACTTCTTTTTGAAACATGTCTTCTTTACAAAACGTTCAATACAAGAGTGGAAAAAGCAAATTCGCACGTTTTTCTTATTTCAGTTCAAGCTAGGCCAAAAAGCTGCTGAAACAGTTCGCGATAGCAACGAAGCGTTTGGTAGAGGAACAACTATTTACTGAACGCACAGCACGATTGTGGTTTTAGAAATTTCGTGGCGGCGACTAGAGTCTTAAAGGTGATGGGCGTACTGGTCGGCCAATGGATGTTTACAACGATCAATGAAGTGCCTTAGTCGAAGCTAATTTACGCACAAGTATTAGAGAACTTTCTTCTTAATAAAACGTTACGTATACGATGCTTTTCACCAACTTCAGAGAAATTGGAAAGACAAAACAAATCTTGATAAATCGGTGCTTCAGAAATAAAACGACAATTTAAACAAACGTCGTTATGAACTGTTAATTTCCCTTCTTTTTGCACAACACGAACGACCTGTTTCTCGACCGGGTTGAGACTTGCGATGAAAAGTTGTTTTTTTTACGACAACCGTCAAGGCTCAGCTCAGAGATTAGACGCCGACGAAACTCCGCGACACTTCTTGAAGCCAAAATTGCACCAAAAGAAGGGGGTGTTGATTGTTTAGTGGTCTTCGATCAGTTTCATCTAAAGTAATTTTTTTTTAATTCAGTCGAAACCATTACGGGGATGAAGTATTGTCAACAAATAGATGAAATGTATCAGAAAATGTGGCTGGTTACCTTTAATGCACCCAAAACCAAACTCCTATCCTTACATCCTCAACGCTCTGATCCCCATCTGGCATCAATTGGGATGGATGGCTCTCGTCTGGGTGAGGCCCCGTGTTTTGACAAGCTTCTGGGTTTGACCTTTACTCCTGATCTGAAATGGCACACGTACATCAACTCTGTTGCCAAGGTCGCTGGAAAGATGGTGGGATCCTTCTACCGCTCCAGAAGATATCTCACTGCTGATGCAATTCTCTATCTATATAAAAGCCAAGTACGTCCAAGGAGGAAATACTGTTGCCATACCTGTGCAGGAGCTGCTAAAAACAGCCTATCCTGCCTTGACAGAGTACAAAATAGACTTCGTGGCTTCGTGGGGGATGCCCTTTTCCCTACCCTGCAACCTCTCTCCCACAGAAGAGACGTTGCGAGCCTATCCTTGTTTTATCGTTATTTCCATGGCAGGTGATCGTCTGAAATCCAATCTCTGCCCCCCCTCGCCAATCTTTCACGAAAAACACCCGTCTAGCTGAATCCACTGTGAAAAATTTCCCCCACTCTATATCTGTGCCTTAATCAAAACGCGGATTCCATGAACAAAGCTTCTTTCTTAGAACTGCACGCCTGTGGAACTCTGTTCCGTCTGCCTGCTTCCCACCGGACTACAACTTGGATGTCTTCAAGTCCAATGCTAACAAATTCCTAATGAACCGCCCCCTTAAGTAAACACTTCATCAAATCTCCTCACTAACGTAATGTACTTGCAATGACCCTTATCCCTGAGTGGCTTCCGGGCCCTAATAAGTGGTGATCACTGTGTAAAAAAAGAAGAAAAAAAACTTCGACAACAACACCCAGCATGAGTCAACAGAAAAGGCCCAATACTTTTTTGATTGTCTTCCAATTGTTTGACTCTCGATGATAATCGACTCATACCGAAGAAAGACACTAAGGTCCTCTTATTATTTCACTTCTTAATACACGGAAAATAGTGACCAATGCAAATAAAGATATCAAGGTAACACTTCGCTCTTAGCGATGATCAAAACATCTGTTAGCATTTTTCGCGAAGTGTCTCGTATTTGCTTTTACAGACAGAATCGCATTATTAGCTGTCTCTTTAGCGTATTAACACTGTTTATCTAAAGCTTTCAGAAATATGTTTTCGGTTTGTTTAACAACATATCAACCCTTTCGGGTAATTTAATGCTAATTCCATTTATTTTGATTTTAAAAATGTATGCTTAAAGCTCGTTATATTTACAACAATTAAGAGATCTTATCTTATATAGAGAGATAATTTTCATATCAATTTTTTTGTGCGTCTATATTTTGTGAATAAACAGTTTACAATCGATTATTAACAATAATCCATAAAGCAGTTTGATTTATTTGTCTTATAGTTATAAAAGAGTTTGAATTATAAATCTATCGTCTACAAACGTGTCACTACGACAGCAATTATAATGTCATCGCATAATTCCTTTACAAATTCAAGATTGAAGTAGCTGCGTCGCATGGGAGCAGAATCCACACATTCTAGCGCAAAATGTTTTCTCGTGTGTGGGGCAAATCACACAGTATGTTTACTTCTTCTGCTGAAGCGGCAATGAATATGTGACTTTTTTGTGACCAATCAGTCTTGGAAGAGGACCACACTCGGCATTTATGACTTTCCACAGCCTTGTCTCTATCTTCCTAGCTTGAGGTGTATTGTCAACAATTTATTGGGAAGTTTACGAGATAATCTAAACTATCCTTTCTTGTTGATGTATGTGTAGATATTTATGGCGACTTCTATGTGCGGAAATTTAAATTAGTTCTTAAGAGTCTGTTTTGGAGCAGTTTGTGCTGCCATGTATGTCTTATGATTTTTGCGTATTCCTATATGACTTGGGTTCCAATAAAAGATATTTCCTTGGGTGCACAACTGTAACAGAGTGCAGACACGTGTATGTAAATGCCGAGCAGTGTGCAAAGTAAAAAGACGTCTATAAAAAGAGCATGTACATAGACCGGCGATCACATTCAGTAAATTCGAGAGCAAAGTCCAGAGCATTTTCGATAGCGCGTTCCAAACGCCGTTTGACAGGACAGAGGTCAAAGAAATGGAAAACGATCAAGGTTTATTCGGGAAAGTATCCGGAGATAAAGGTCGTTGTAACAAAAAGAAGGAGCCGACATAAACTGAATACAACGTGTTGATCCCATGTGGCAACGTGGTTAACGCTATACAACAACGAGGGTCCTACGGTAAAATATTAAGACCCGCCAAATATTATTTATAAATGAATGTTATAAAAAGTATACTCATCCAAAAAGGTTTATTGTACCTACGATTGGGAACAGTACAGATACTACATTTTGATCATGGTTTCAACGCCGACTTATACTGAACAAAGAATCATTAAAATAGCAGGTTTGTTTTCGCAATATACATTTCGCATAATTTTCTCGATACCCTAGAAAAAGAATGAATATATATATATATATATATATATATATATATATATATATATATATATATATATATATATATATATATATATATATATATATAGGAAATTTATTACTGTGAGTCCAGAATGAGTTTACAAATTGTTTCAGCTAGAGGAAAATCCTCAAAGAGGAAAAATCCAACTAGCATCGTCAGAATTCATAGATGGACTCATTCTGACGATGTTAGTTGGATTTTTCCTCTTTGAGGATTTTCCTCTAGCTGAAACAATTTGTAAACTCATTCTGGACTCACAGTAATAAATTTCCTATATACTGCTCTTACCACACATTGAGCACTCTAGTCCGTTTTTTTCACCACTGGTATATATATATATATATATATATATATATATATATATATATATATATGTATATATATATATATATATATATATATATATATATATATATAATTGTTTACTATAATAGTTATTAAATACCTACAGACACTAGTGTTTCATCCTTTCGGGAATCATCAGTGCAGGGTGTTACGAAAAACACCGGTCGAGAGATTCGCACCCGGCAACGAAGCCATCTCTGAATATATATGTGTGTGTGTGTGTGTGTGTGTGTGTGTGTGTGTGTGTGTGTTGTATAGCTATAGCACGCATACGTCCATACACACACACACGCACGCACACACACATGTATATAGGCGTGTGTGTGTGTGTTATAGCTATATATATATTAGAACTATATATATATTATATATATAAAACATATATATATATGTGTGTGTGGAGGGGTGTACTAACAAGTTACATCCTACCAAGGCCCAAGTAACATACGAGGATAAGTGTTATTGATTTTTTAAAGTGGTTGGTGAGACAACACTCTGCGGATTGGTAACGCTTGTTGACGCAGCAAAATCTGAGAGGTCGGCTTAATCATATCATTTTGTTTTTTTGTTTTTTTACATACAGGTAACCACTTATCAAGATCCGGAGGTCACTCGAGGCTAAGGGTTATTGATTGTAGAGTAGTCAATGGGATAATATCGTCGTAATCGTTAGTTGTGGAGATTTACCAAATTGGATTACTTAGAGGGGTGGGTAACCAAGAATTTGTTTACGTTAGACTTGAAGACTACCAAATTGTAGGCAATGCAGGCATACGGAAGAGCGTTCTACAGGTGGGCAGTTCAAAGAGAGAAAGCACTGTTCATGAAAATCACGTTTAGGCACAGATAAAGAGAAGAGGAAATTATTGACAGTGGTTTCAGTTAGACGAGTGTATAATATAAATCTG
>NC_136483.1:155315992-155353492 GCF_053919585.1 Euprymna scolopes
CTGATCGAGTCAGAAAAGACGAAGCCGGCATAGTTATTATTTGTCAAACGCAAAACGAAAGATAAACGGAATATCCCCGACGTTTCCTCGCGTACGTTTTGTCGCCTAGCTGCATCATTATTGCCGACTCAGAAGTTTATGTCGTATGTAATATTTATCTTCGTCGTATTTTCCTTTTCTGTGAAATAATTTGTTCTATTTTTATAATAATAATGTTTTTTTAATCATTATATATACGTTGAACTATTTTCTACAGTTACCATCAATAGTTTTTTTTTTCTGTTTCTGTTTTTATTGAATAAAATTTACACCACAAAATCTTTCCTTGCTTGCTATTATATATTAACTCTAATATAAGTCACGTGGCAGATGAAATTTATTAATCAAAGATAACAATATTGTACCACTTTTATGATCTTTATAAAGTTAAAGTTAAAGTGAAACTAAATGATAATTTTTTTTTACACAGTGGTCACCACTTATCAAGGCCTGGAAGCCACTCACGGATAAGGGTTATTGCAAGTACATTACGTTAGTGTGGAGATTTGATGAAGTGTTTACTTAAGGGGGAGGTTCATTAGGAATTTGTTAACACTGGACTTGAAAACATCCAAGTTGTAGTCAGGTGGGAAGCAGTCAGACGGAACAGAGTTCCACAGGCGTGCAGTTCTAAGAAAGAAGCTTTTTTTTAGTGTTTTATTACTTTCCATTTCATAACTTTAATGCTAGAAAATGTCTCAAATTCAATGATAAAGCTAAAGGCGTCTTGGGAAGCAACTCTTGCATAGTTGGTTTCAAATTTTAATACATTATTTTTAATGGAAATCTTATTTGGGCTTTTAAATATAGGATTATCACAATATTTTGATCTCTGAAATATTTAAAACAGTTCAATGACCTTAAATCTTCAGACTATTTATTAATTAGTGTTTAATAGATATTGTTAAAATTTACATAAATTCGAAGTATCTAAATTCTCATTAAGAACTTCCACCATGTTTGTGTTAATTAATAAATAAAAGTACATTGCTACAATTTGGTTTTATAAGCCTAACGGTTATGTTACAAAATTAATAATAACCAGTTAATTAGCTCAACAAATAATTATGTACACTGTACACCTATATAAAACCATATCTTAATTTATGAATATATATATATATATATATATATATATATATATATACTGTGTCAGTCGCATTATTGGAGATTAGTAAAATATCAATATTTCACTAAACATACGTCACAACAAAATGAAAACTAGATCATCAAACGCCTACTTTTAGGGTTAGTTATTTCTAAGAATTTTATTCAAATACATGCGATATTCACAAAGTTATAGAATTTTATCCTTTATCGACAAATTTCCACTGTCCATCGCTTTATTGTAGGTCTCTAAAAACGTTGTTTTAGGGCAAAAATACAATGTCTTATCTTGCGAACTTTTTATTATATTTTTTTCTGTCAAGGAATAATAAACAAAAAACATATCCTAGGTATGAGCCTCATATAAATTAATTATTTATCGACATATCCATCATTTTATTTAAATAACTTAAAACAACCTTTTGTCCCATGAGGAAGTCAATTCTTTTGCCCTAAAAGAAGTTACGGCTCTAACATCATCAACTATATTCCTCCACAAGGCATCCTTTGAAGTAAATTGCTCTCCTCCCTCATAAACTTCTAATTTTGATATTGACCAGAGATGTTCAATGGGGTTAAGGTCCTGAGAACACGGTGGTCAGGTCATAAAAGTTTCCCCAACGAATTCCATAGACTCAATGAAGGATGCAGTCGCCCCAAGAAGAATGGGTTGGTATATTGTCATGTATAAAAATCAGTGTTGTCTTTTGAATCTTATATTTGTATAATGCCGGCTTGTTCTCCTCTAATAAAAATGCATTTTGCCTAGAAATGCCATTACTTGAAAAGGCAATAAAGTTCTTATGTAACTCTACTTTTTATCTTCTAAACAGATTTTCTCTCTTTCTCTTTCTTTCTTTCTCTCTCTCTTTCTCTCTCTCTTTATATATATATATATATATATATATATATATATATATATTTGTTTATTAATTATACAGAAGTTCAGAAAACATTGGTACCGTCGGTTTCAAGCCCAATACAACTGGAAACCGTTAATGGTAACACGTAAATGATGTTCAGCTCTCGTCAGCCATCTTATTTTGACGAGAGCTTAATATCATTTACATGTTACCATTAACGGTTTCCGTTAGGCTTGAAACCGACGGTACTAATGTTTTTTCTGAACTTCTGTATAATTAATAAACACATATTTAGCTCTTATATCGAAAACGTTTTTCTTTGTAATCGAGCACTTTGTCGGAAATTTTTCCCCAAAATACAGTAAACAAATATATATATATATATATATATATATATATATATATATATATATATATATATATATATATATATATATATAAAGTCTGAAAATATCTTGAACAGATATAAGAATGTCGCTCCAAAATATTGGCATTCCTTGGAGGAAATTTAGAGGGTAGGCGGCCGTTATCACATTGGGCGGAGTTCTTAGCGAAGAGTTTGACTTTGTCGTGTGCCGAATAACTTCAGGCCGTTGATGATGCTTAATATGGATGTTACTCTTCTGTTCAGAAACATGTTTTTTATGCTCCAAAACTCGTGGGAATCTAGCCTCTCCTACGGATGTTTAGGCTCAACAGTCTCTCTCGCGTTTTTAATAACCAGTTTGCAGTGCTTACTAGCAGTTCTATAAGCTGCTACAGTTTCTGAACATCATTCGTTTAGGGAAGTTAAAAAAGCAATTATAGCACCACATTCGGCCATGTATCACAGTAGTCTATTTAGATCAAAATGGAATTTTTAGATGTTAAATAGCTGTCTATGCCAATAGTTTGCTAACCTGTCAAGTCCAATGTTATAGAGGATAATCCTTTTTGAACATATAGCATAGAAGTATATCTGATATGAACGAACAGAAACTGTCCTAGTCGGCCATAGAATGGCGATACACTGTGCATTGGAGAAGGATTTTAAGGACATGTTACTCTTTAATTGAGACAAACGACTGATCGGAAAAGTCCAAAGAAAGACATAAGAGACGCCTTTCCAACCACCGATATCAATGACAAATAACACTCTATCTGATAATACTTCCTTCAAACTCCTCGGCCTAACATTCACGGGCAATATGAACAGGATCAAATACACTGTAGACAGGGCGTAGGCTTAAGTAAAAATAAATATAGTGCCATCACCGCTGTGGGACAGCATAGACCAACTAACAAAGCGGTTTTGTGATTAAGGGATACTCGGAGGTGTGGCACAATGGAGAGCGCCCTTTTTGGGAGAGCTTAGGGGGTTCTACATTAATTAACCTTGTGCCTAACTTGATCTGCACTTGTGAGGTGCAGATGTGTTAAGCAGGTGCTTGTGATTTTGAAAATGTTCTGGCGTGACTCGAACCAATAATGAGAGTTTATTCATAATATTGAACCATGGCAAAACGATATAAGACCTTAGAATTTGAAAAGGCAAACCTGAAAGAATTCGTGGATACAAAAACAAAACAATGTTTAAACGTTATGTATGAATCTCTCTCTCTCTCTCTCTCTTTCTATTTCGCTTTTTCACTCCCTTTTTCTCTCATTCAATGAAGAAAGAGAGAATTGAAAGATGATTGTATTTTTAAAACAGTTGACGTTTGCATTCTGGAGTCAGCAGACGCGACATATGCATGCGTCTGGTTTCAACTGTTCTTTATAAAAATATGCTCCTCATTGTTAAATCTTAAATAAATTATATTTATTTTATGAAAATGCATTTGTTCGCTATTTTTGTATAAGCGTTAAGTTCCAACATGACCTTAATGCCGACGATGGAAAGATGCCTGCAGAACGCAATGAAGACAAGAAGCGACCCATGCCAGCCAGTTATAGCCGACGACATCTCGACCCGTTGTGTTGATGTTTCCATATGCATATCGTTAAATATCGTTGGATATCGTTGGATATCGTGTCTAACACTCGGGGAGTTGGTTGCGTTCCCAGGACGTTCCTCAAGCAAGTAACTCTAACAGGGAAACGATAGTGCAATGGAGGTACATGTAGGGCAGTTTTGGAACTTCGGAATGTCCCTGCCGCAGTGGAAGACATCACTAATGTATGCATATAATCCATCTCCGTGGCGGCCATGAGCTTAAGGCTTAGAGCTTCAATTAGAATAGCCGTTATCGAAAAATCGTCTAAGGAAACAGTTGAGCCAACTTGCTAATTTAGCAAAGGAATAACATGTCACGGTTGGTATCCCGTAATTATATTTCAACCTCAGGAAGGGTGGAAGGTAGATCTCTGATGTTTGAGAAGAACATCTTGTAATGGGCGTCTACGTCGGAAATTGGGGTTCTGCTTATAATCTTTTTAAAAGTAGTTTATCTGTTTATGCTGAGGTTTGTAAGTTTGTGGAGAAATCAGCAAAATTGTTTAAAGAAGGCCATTTAGAGAACGAAAGTAAGACATAAAATAAGACTTTTTGTTGACAAATCACGAAGGAAAAACATAGGAGTATCAACTAATATGGCATCGAGTGACTCTACCAGATTCTACTGCTTGGTCCAGACTCCATTCAACAAATGTGATTCCAGTAGTTTGCTCATGCCGATAGGACAGCCTCCCTGGGATTTGCACCAAATCCAGGTCCCTGTTTATCCAGCGAATAACGCCGAAATAGTTTAAAACATTTACCTCTCGCGCCTTTATTAGTTGCATGGCAAGGAGTAGACATAGTGAAGATAGAACAAATAAAAAGAAAAGAACTCCAAAGGTACTCTCCAGTCACTTCTTATACAAAACTTCCAAGGGGAGGACAGTTTATCTACCCCACCCCCACCCCTGTCAGAAGCATCGCTCATGAAAGATGAGGCAGAGGAACAAAATAAGGGAAGCAAGAGTTACAAATAAAAATGAATTCTTCTACTCTCTATCACTCTTATTCATCATAATAAGAAAAAAAAAGAAAACTAAGTATTTTAGATATTTACGTGCTGCCCACCACAGAGGCGACACAAGGTCAGAAGGTGGAATATTGAAGCCAGTACCCTTAAAGGAGAAGCATTCTGATTTAACAAAAATTGACTAACGTCCCCGTCTGTATTTCACGGTAGAGGCAACAAGCAATAAATTTCCCCCACTCGAAAGCCGGATGGTCAGGGGTCGGAAGTTGGGTTTCCTAAGTAATACCCAGCCGGTATACCTCAGTCCGACAGGTAGTGGGCCACGTAAATATCACACCGCCCTTATTAGCGACCTACTAAAAGAATAGAATTAGAAAGAAAAATTAACCCAGAAGGTCCCTCCCAATTACTTTCCATTAAAAACTTCTTGTCGGACGCAGCATTTTAATCCCTGTGTTGTTAGAAACCTTGCTTCTGGAAGATGAGCGCTGAGTGAAAAAATATAGAGATCGTGAGTTACATGGTCACCGAAAAAGTTACATGGTCACAGAAAAAGTTACATGGTTACACAAAAAGTTACATGGTCACAGAAAAAGTTACATGGTCAAAAAAAAGTTACATAATCACAGAAAAAGTTACATGTTTATAGAAAAGTTACATGGTCACAGAAAAAGTTACATGGTCACAGAAAAAGTTATATGGTTACAGAAAAAGTTACATAGTAACAGAAAAAGTTACATGGTCACAAAAAAAGTTACATGGTTGCAGAAAATTTACATTGTTACAGAAAAAGTTACATGGTCACAGAAAAAGTTACATGGTTACAGAAACAGTTACATGGTCACATAAAAAGTTACAGGGTTACAGAAAAAGTTACATAGTCACAGAAAAAGTTACATGGTCACAGAAAAAGTTACATGGTCACAGAAAAAGTTACATGGTCACAGAAAAAGTTACATGGATTAAGAAAAAGTTAAATAGTCACAGAAAAAAGTTACATGGTTACAGAAAAGTTACATGGTTACAGAAAAAGTGGCATGGTTACAGAAAAAGTGACATGGTCACAGAAAAAGTTACATAGTCACAGAAAAAAGTTACAATGTTACAGAAAATGTTACATGGTTACAGAAAAAGTTACATGGTCACAGAAAAAGTTACATGGTCACAGAAAAAGTTACATAGTCACAGAAAAAGTTACATGGTCACAGAAAAAGTTACATGGTTGAAGAAAAAGTTAAATAGTCACAGAAAACAGTTACATGGTTACAGAAAAGTTACATGGTTACAGAAAAAGTTACATGATCGTAGAAAAAGTTACATGGTCACAGAAAAAGTTACATGGTCACAGAAAAAGTTACATGATCGTGGAAAAAGTTACATGGTAACAGAAAAAGTTACATGGTCACAGAAAAAGTTACATGGTTACAGAAAAAGTTACATGGTCACAGAAAAAGTTACATGGTCACAGAAAAAGTTACATGGTTACAGAAAAAGTTACATGGTCACAGAAAAAGTTACATGATCGTAGAAAAAGTTACATGGTAACAGAAAAAGTTACATGGTCACAGAAAATGTTACATGGTCACAGAAAAAGTTACATGGTTACAGAAAAAGTTACATGGTTACAGAAAAAGTTACATTATCGTAGAAAAAATTACGTGGTAACAGAAAAAGTTACATGGTAACAGAAAAAATTACATGGTCACAGAAAAAGTTACATTATCGTAGAAAAAGTTACATGGTAACAGAAAAAGTTACATGGTAACAGAAAAAGTTACATGGTAACAGAAAAAGTTACATTATCGTAGAAAAAGTTACATGGTCACAGAAAAAGTTACATGGTCACAGAAAAAGCGTCAACACATGCCTTTTCTACCTTCCATTAGTCTTATTTCATGATGAAATATATTAGTGTTGGCGCGATTCTAAGATTTTTTCCAACTCCGATGCAATTACTGATTCCATGTAAATTATCGATTCCGATACAATTGCCGATTCGGATTGTTTTAGAAATACCTAAATAGCCAACAACAGAGCTATTATTGTTCCTGTATATTTTTTTAAAAAATGTTAAATGTACAGATATTTTCTGAAACGTAAAAATACACTTGTTAAGGATGATCAATAGATTTAGTTTTACTGGTCATTTAAAATCAATAAATATTTATTATTTTCTTTAGCAGGGAAGATTTTGTTTTTAACAAAATAATAAAAGTGGCAATAAAACGAATCGTTTTTAGCATCGGAAAACAGGCACAAAATTATCCGATTCCGATACCCCAAAAGTTTCAATTTTTCAGTTGCCCAATTCTTATTTCTCTTAATCGTCCCAACGCTAGAATGAATATATATGTGTGTGTGTGTATATATATATATATATATATATATATATATATATATATGTTTCTACATCAATTAGAGAAAGAGAGAGAGGGGGACAGAGAGAGAATAAGAGAGAGAGAGACTGAGATAGACTAAGAAAGAGAGAGGGAGGCAGAGAGTGGTCTTCATTCTATTGTGTATTGAAAATAATTTTGCTTGTTCTGTTATCAAGAATAGTTTTTTTCATCTAATCTCTATATTAAGCAATCTAATTGTAAATCTGAACTGTTATATAAATAGGTGTTGATGTTCGAGGTAAAAATGAAAGAAGACTATGGTACTGAGTGCAGATGAATTTTCACTTAGTAAAAGCTACCGGATACATCAAACAGCGAGCCAATTGCTTTTCGTTTATTTATTTATTTTGTCAAGATGGTATTTTCAGTCAGGAAAAA
Source organism: Euprymna scolopes (assembly GCF_053919585.1). Taxonomy (NCBI): domain Eukaryota; kingdom Metazoa; phylum Mollusca; class Cephalopoda; order Sepiida; family Sepiolidae; genus Euprymna; species Euprymna scolopes. The sequence continues at coordinate 155,323,727 of NC_136483.1, forward strand.
AAGTAATGAATGTGAAGAGTTTCCTTGCGCATAGACTAATTTCAAACGGTGGATTACAGTTAGGTTACATACACATGAACAGACAAACATATAAGGATAAAATAAACGATATATCACAAAATAGAATGTCATGGAGACAAGATGTATGAAAAAAAAGAGAGAAATGAAAAAAAAATAAACACATTTTCTAATATTTTTTCCTGTGTTTTGTTTTTGTTTTGTCTCTGTGATACATATCTATAAACATATTATTTTTATAGACTAACATGTGTACCCGGCGTCTTCCGGGTGTTTGGGGGTATGTGTTGAGTAAAAAAAAAAAGTGGTAGAAGGCAGGCAGGATCGAACCCGTACGACGAAGGAGGAAAAGAACATGAAAAATAAATGTGACGTCTTTACCGTTGCGTCCATCGCTAAACCGGAAGTGGCGAAGGTTTAAATTAAGGCTAGTCAATCGAAAAGACGGGATGCTTTTCGATACGTCTACGAAAAAAAGTTACCCCTCCTTGGAGGAAAATGTCCAGTTGAGGGTGAAAAAAGTAATGTTTTTAGCCAATTTTCCGATATTTGTCGTCCGAAGGACGCTTAAAAAAGAAACCGATCTTGTGAACATCCGTCGCATCCGTCTAAAGTTTTAGGCATACATACATACATTCATACATACATACATGCATACATACATACATACGTACGTACGTACATACGTACATGCATACATACATGCATACATACATACATACATTTAAACAGACAGGTGAGATTTATATAATATATTAAGTATGTTTGTACCCATTCACATTAGATGACAAGAAGGGTTGTCACTAAAAATGATGCACCACAAAGAAAGGATCATTTTTTTATGCTGAATTATTATTTTTTTATCCACACTTCAAAAGGTTAAGGCTATTAGTAAAGTCTATATTAATGTTATGTTTTGTAGTTTGTATTAATATAGCGTCGAATATTTCAATGCCCAGCTTTCAACAATTTTTATATGTTTACGCATATAAAAATTGCTAATAATATATTCAACATCATATAAAGCCTCTAATCTACTATATGTTCATGATAGCATAATACTTATTTATAATAAAGAAGAAATTAACACATTAAAATAACGTTTCCAAATAATTCCGTATTAACATCCACGTAGGAATTAAGCACTAACAACATAATTCCTTTCCTAAATGCCCTTCTCAATGCTAATAATAATGAATTTGACATCTCTGCACATACAAAAACTGACTAATAAAAATCCTTCTACTGTAAATTATCTCATTGAATGCCCCTTTAATGCACTAACTGTGCCTAATTAATCTCCTCTTTCTCAATTATTTACCAACCAGAAATCAATAACATTAAACAAACCCTAGTTTACAATGAATCTCCTAACTTATTATATCGATCAACAAATCACGAGATTTTAGACCATTAATGTATTTATTTGCTTCCCCACCAAAGCAAATTAGGCACAAGGCCGTTTTTAATATGGAGTAAAAACCAGCTCCCCTAAAAGTAGTCAAAAAGGTGGCACTCTGGTTACCAAAAATAATAATTGTCCCAGTATAGAGGGTTTCCCCTCCATTGACTAGTACAAATTATCTTAAGTGCAACATCTGTATAACAGATTCTACACTTTGATCCCGACCCGAAGACCAAGGTATTTATTTGCTCCCCCACCGAGCAAATTAGGCACAAGGCCGATTTTTAATGTGAGGAGTGAAGGGGCAATGGGGACCAACTCCCCGGGGAGTAGGGGAGCTGGATAGTGACAATTGGTGTGAAGAGTTGCCCCTACATTGAGCAAGGTCTTATATGTAGGGATGGTATTTATTTGTTCCCCCACCGAGCAAATTAGGCACGAGGCCGATTTTTAATGTGAGGAAGGAAAGGGAAATGAGGGCCAGCTCCCCAGGGAGTAGGGGAGCTGAATAGTGACAATTGGTATGAAGGTTTTTTTCCTACATTGACATTAACCAATGTCTTATATGTGGGGTTGCCCCCACATATGGTCTTTGCTGTATCTGCCGGAACATATACTACACTTTTATCTTAGCCAAAAGGCCAAGAACAACAGAAAAAAGTCAAATCTCTTTAAGACCATTAATCAGAATGAGATAGATTTAAAACCGAAATCCTCTAAATGTATTAAACTTCTTTTACAAAAAACAAATGCATCATGATTACTGAATAGATGAAAAAAAGCTCTAAAACTATTATTAATAAATATTTACACTCTATTGACACGAATAAAAACTATTATTAATAAAAATTTACACTCTATTGACACTAATAAGAAAGTAAAATCAACTATTTACTTTAACAGATTTTAAACTTTTACCCTAAGTAACTTCGTTAGACTAAACTTGTATATGAATTCAAATGCCCATTGGGAGACTGTGCCTCAGAAACAGACAGAAACAAATAAATAGGTATGACTACTACGACATTGTCTAGGAAATTAACATTACATCGATCTGTACAAAGTGCTATCTTGAAACACCTGACAAACCAGCATTCCGTCCCCTTATCATAGTTTATAAAGTTCCGACTTGATACCGCTAACATTGTCATACAATGTAATAATAATCGTATACTGGAAACACTCGAAGCTATACTAATAAAAACTAAAGATTAACAAAAAAACTTTACTAATAGCCTTAACCTTTTGAAATGTGTATAAAAAATAATTAATGATTTATTAAGAAATGAAAATTAAGCATTCAAATGAAAATTAAGCATTCAAATGAAAATTAAGCATTCAAATGAAAATTAAGCATTCAAATGAAAATTAAGCATTCAAATACAAGAAATGAAAATTAAGCATTCAATAATTAATGATTTATTAAGAAATGAAAATTAAGCATTCAAATACAAGAAATGAAAATTAAGCATTCAAATACATTTAAATATAAATCCAACCAGTTTTATAAATCCCAGACGAAGAACCCAGAATGATTTGAAACTACTTGGACAAATCAAAGTTATGGTTATTACATCACCCAGTTTCATAAACCTGAAGTAAAGACTACAACCAGAAAAAATGGAAGGGATCCAATGTAAAATTAATAGACTATTAACCTCTATTCAATATAACGAATTAGAGACTTATCGGGATAATACAAAGCTCAAAAAGTAATTTTGAAGCTTATATAGTGTACCATTCGATAAATATTATACATCCATTAGGGTTATATGATAAATAAAATTAATGAGAAACGAATCATCTCCCTTTATATCAGCTCTTTATCAGTTAAATATTAAAACCATTTCCCCTCCAAAAATTAAAGAACAAAATATAGCCCTCAGTGTACGGTTTCAAATTAACTATTTTAATTCATAATTTGAAAAAGCCATGTTGAAAGAGGGCTGCAATTCTTTTATTATAGTTTTTTGTGGAATTTTCTAAGACAAAGGTGAAAATGAATTGACATCTGTTCCTTTATAATTTATATAAAATTTATTCAGAAGAAAAAACAATGTGTTGTGCGTTGAATTTTCATTGAAAAGAAAATGTTTTTTAATCAATTATTTTATGCTTGAAAAGGTTAGACATGAATTTGCTATTTTTTTTTAATTCGTCGTTATTTATTTTATCGTATTTTTTTTTTCATTTTATCTATAATGGATTTTACAAATGATTGCCTACCGTGAAATTTCCTCGGGTTTTGCTAGTTCTTCTTCTTCTTCTTCTTCTTCTTCTTCTTCTTCTTCTTCTTCTTCTTCTTCTTCTTCTTATTATTATTATTATTATTATTATTATTATTATTATTATTATTATTACCGTCACTATTGTGTCTCACACATTTATTTATTATTTATGATCAAATATACGTAGTTATCAGAGCCTTTATGTCCCGCAAGTTGCGTGTTTACGAGTGTAATTAGTACTGACATGTATTTCTTTTATTCATCTTTTTTATGTTTTAAAGGAGTCAATCCGAAAATGTTGTTGACTATACAAGTCGTGTGCACGTCATAAATGTCGAAGTATAACATAAAACACTTGATAAATCGTGAAACTGTATCCTGATAAAAATAGAAACACATGCCATCTAAAACATACACGCTTATAAATATAACCGCCATGACATGAGTCTCAAAAACATAATTTCCCGTTCTCTCTCTCTCTCTCTCTCTCTCTCTCTCTCTCTCTCTCTCTCTCCCTCTTTCTTTCTCTTTATCTATAAAAGTGAAAATGTGTGCGAGGATACTTCTCAACCTATATACTCAGGGAATTAGTAATCTACAAAATTCAAATTTGGTATATAAGGTACTCAGACATGTGAAAAACTGTTACTACGTTTTCATCCGGAAAACAGGCTGCCAACGGGGGGGGGGAAATTGAGAAATTGGTATTTGAAGGTCATCAAGTCTGTTTATCAACTGTTTCACGATGTTTGAGAACACTTTTTTAAAGATAATAGCAAGCTAGTCTAATGGCTATCGACTCACTATCTTTAGAATTCGGTTTCGATCTCAGCTCGAGGAGTTTTTTTACTAAAAGTGAAATGTTTGAAAAAAAAAATAATATTTGCATGAAGATGACTCAGTTTCTTTGCATTTTTTAAGGAATTTAACGTTACGTTTAATACCAGGAAAGGCCGGCTACATCGTCTAGTATATATATATATATATATATATATATATATATATATATATATATATATATATGTATATATATATATATGTATAGAGAGAGAGAGAGAGAGAAATAGATAGATAGATACGTAGATAGATTGTGTTAATTACCAAGTTTGCTGCGAGAAAAATGTGCTCTTTTTAACGTTTCATAAGATTGTGCCTTTTTTAACATTTCATAGAGTACGTTTAATATCAGAAAACGCCGGGTACATCGCCTAGTATATATATATATATATATATATATATATATATATATATATATATATATATATATATACAGAGAGAGAGAATAATAGATAGATAGATAGATAGATAGATAGATTGAGGTGATTACCAAGTTTGCTGTTAAAAGGCTCTGCTCTTTTTAACGTTTCATAAGATTACTCTGAGAGTATCCCGCACAACTACAAAACCATGTTATGGTACATCTTCCAATCGTCTATTACTTCTACATAGGGTTTAAAAAGAGTTGACAATATAATAGGTGCCGCACTAGCTACCGGACACCAACTTCTGTCTCATCGCTTAAATGTGTCATCTCTGTACTTGTTTTACAAGAAGTGGAATAGAATGTGTTGTAGCGAACTTAAAGCATTTGTACACCTATTGACGTAGTTACTCCCGACAAATCTGTCAAGCAGCAAAATACCACCCCTACATTGTGGAGATCCCTTGATTCTGTAAAGCCGTTTACCGAACTGTTATACGTTTGAATTCCCTTTCGGGTCCTTTTTCTCCCGACTGTTCTTCCTTGTATATGTTCCCATGGCTTGTTGCTGCATTCGATATTCATCTTTTTACTGATAGTCGAGAGGACATATTTACACAATCCATTATGTCGTTGTATAGTAGTCGTCCTCAGCAGAACGTTATACCTGGATTTCATACGGTCCACACTCTCTACTTCTGTGTGGCAGAACCTGAACTTGTTGTCATTGCTGAGACCACTCTTCTGCTTAAAAGCGTTGGTCATCAAGCGATGATCGTAGGCAGCCATTATAATTCTCTCCAAAACATAATCATCGACTTTTTAGTCAGTCTATAGAGACTTCCTTATCCATATATCTATATCCATTCATCCATAACATTAAGCTCCTGGAGGGGCAAAGTCCATCCACAACTTTATAGATGTTTTTTGTAGCGAAGAGTTCGTTTTTCAGGGTGGGGTACTGGCCCCACGCCAACCTTCGGATAAGGTAAATACATCACCTAGCCTTCCCAAATGGTCACCCATCTGGTACTGGCCAGACTCAATGGTGCTTAACTTAAATAATTTGGCAAGAACTGCTGTGTCAACGTGATTGTGCCGTACACACGCACGCACACACACACACACACACACACACACACACACATATATATATAGTTATGGGTTAATTAATTCCAAAAATACTTGGCACGTTGTTGATTGGCTAATTCTTTCGTTTTGTTTTTGCAATGGAAGGTCTCGGTGTTTTTAGGCGATGCTTTTAGGCTAGTTCCGTCGCAGTCTTTTTTTTGGGTGGGATTCTGTCTCGTTTGTAAGACAGTCTTGATCAAAATATTTAGCCAGTTTCATGATGAAGGATCTTCTGATGGATCGTGTTTTGTGATTTTTAGGTTTGGATCATTGGCACCTCATCAGTTATTGTCCGGTACTCACAATAGTAATACGACGTTGTTAGTCAATTTCTGAGAGACCCATAACTCCTGTATGCAAAAGACATATAAAGCAACTGTTCTGGGTGAAAATAATGGCATCATTTTATTGCATATTAAGATTATAAAACGCATAACATACAACTACAAAATAATCTGCTGTCTAAAAACAATCTCCTAAAAACTAGTTATACGATACATATGTTTAATTCTCAGTAAGACAAAAAATAATACATAAATTACTTTGAATGAGATAACTATCTTTCGCCGCCATCTCCACTGCCACGCAAAGCTCTATACACCAGCTTTGAACAGTACACATATGATGACGACGCATACGGTTCAAAATTAGAACGAAATCCTGTTTACACTGAAACATAATATCAAAGCCCATATATCAATTCAAGCACGGTAGTGTTTGAATATATGCTTAAGTGTCAGTTTTAGTCATTTAGAACTGTTTTAAAACTTCACCTCTCCCTTATGTTTTACCAAATTCCAAGCGATTATTACAGTTTATTGGTCATCTTCTCAGCTTTATTGGAAACATTTTTTTTTCAATTTTCATTCAGTAAAACAAAAGATAAACTTAAAACGCTGCAGCATTAAGATTTTTAAAATTCAATTTATAACATTATATAATCAATTCTTAATGCTGCAATATTTTAAGTTATAAATGTATTGTATTTTTTACTATCTTGTCCTTTTCTTTTTTCAGTTTTAACAACTAATCATTTACTTTTCCATGTTAAAGCTTAATCATATTATTTTGCATGCTCGCATTTATCTATTGTAATTTATTTATGAATAAGACTAAAATTATTTATGTGTATATCCTGCCTGTGTTTAGCTGTTACTCATTATCGCATATTAACCAAATTAAATATGGAGTCTTTGATTATTTCTTATAACATACTTCATTATTTGAATGGTTGATTAATATTCACGCCGTATTAATTTGTTTACTGCATATGTTTTTCGAATGTCCGTTTTTTAATTATTTCTATTTATATTTTTTATCTTATTAGCTATAGTATTCATTTTAAACATTTTAAAAATAGAAAGTATATTGCATGCGCATTCCAAAAATTGATTTCGTTCGAAGGTACCAAGACAGTATTTTAAACTATATATCTTACTCTTCTAATAATTCACCATTTCAATCGAAATGATTCTTCTTATCTTCATAATTCATTACGTTTTGTATGACGATAATGAGATATCTTTTCAAACTTTCTTACCTGTTGAAGTAAAAATAATGTGGTTATGATTACTGGTTTATAATTGGAACATAGATTGCTTTTGCATGACCTTGACCTTTTAGGCATGTGATTATAGATGTGTATATAACAGATACTAATTTGTATTCAGGCTTTAACCTAAGCCTTTCAAGTCTGGAATATATATATATATATATATATATATATATATATATATATATATATATATATATATATATAGTCTTTGAAGTTTTAAACCTGTCAAACTATACAAAAACAATATTTTTTTTATAATTCGTTAGAAAACTATCCAGTCAGTAAGTTATTTAATCACCTGCAATCACTGCATCAACTCGCTCTCGAATTTACTAGAGTACCAATAATTTACTTTTCAAGGGATCATCAGTTGTTTACCAAAAAACACTGTTTCGGCGATTTAAAAACAAAACAGTATATTACATCATGGCTCCCCAGTAGTGTTGATTAAACACCACCACCCTTAATCTTAGGAAGAAGACATGTTACAAACATTTGATCCAATTTCCTATTCTTAATTGCAGTTACTCACCTTTTCATACTATAAAAATGAATTTCTCACCTGTGTGATTCATAAATTTCCAGATTTAAAATGGATATATTTTTTTATTTTTTAATTTATCAGTCTTGTATTTATAAGATTACGGATTAATCCATTTAACTACTTATCACCGCCACTATGACTAGTATTTAGTATATTTACATTTGTATTTATTTAAAATTAGATATATAAAAGTTAAAAATATTTATACATATATACATTTTGTATATATATATATATATATATAAATGGAAATTCAATTAACTTTTTTGAAGTTATATATTTAGATTTTACTGTCACTGAATTATTGATCTTCCACCAGACTATCCATTCACGTGTAATCACCTTTTTCTTCACCATATTTCACCTGCTTCACTTTTTTGTTATCAAGTAAGATCTTTGACTTACTTGCTGTTTCATCAAATACTTTTGTATGCAAAATCCGATCCTGCATTTTGCTAATTCCTACCCTCTGATGAGAAGGAAAGTATTTTTTCGAAACTCCGCGGATTAAGGACTATCCACTTATCAAGTGTTTTCTTTTCAGATTAAATATGTTTTTAACTCTTTTGCAAAGTGTTTTTTAACATGTTTTATTAACTGTTTGCTCGTATATATATATATATATATATATATATATATATACATATATATATGTGTGTGTGTGTGTGTGTGTGCGCGCGTGTACACGTATCTTGCATTCGGTTTATAAGCGATGAATCTTCATAATTAATCCAATTGCTATTTTTCTTAATTTGCATGTCTGCATGTTTATTGCAACCTGCAGCGCATTGTCTTGTTTAAATTACTTGTATAAAAAAGTATTTCTTTTTAATATTTTGTTAAACGCGAGTCATTGGCTAACACTATTTCTTTGTCTTGAGACAGTCAATTAACTCCTCAATCTGGTGACGATTATTTCTTCTTGGCTCTATATACACTTTCACACAAAAGATACACTGCTTGTATCTTTTTTACACAATTTTATGTTCCTATAGTTGTTCGACTGCGCACTGTATCTCTTTTACTCTTTCAAACAGTCTAAAAAAACTTCGTATATCTACAACCGAAACAAAAATCATACCTTCATCTCACGATATCAAACACTAAATGAAACTTCTATGAGCAAAATGTATTTCCTAAAAAATCCAATCAGCGGACAAGATACTACAAGTCTGCTTTTTAACAGATTATACTTATATATATATGTATATATATATATATATATATATATATATATATATATATATTTATATATATTTATATATATATATTCTTATGTGTGGCGCGTTTGCCCAAGTGGCAGAGTGTTCGTCGCATATGCAAGAGGCTCGGGTTGAGAATCCAGGGTTCGTATATGTCAAACTGATGAGCCCAAATGAGGGCGAAACTCGATTCTTGGACTTCCGGTTTGTTGGCTGTCATGGTTCCTGTGTACTGCGACCTTGTTTGGCTATGGGAATAATTATATATCCTCTCACATTCTGAAAATTATATATATAAGACGGTTTGAGCACTATAAAAGTGGTGGACGGAGTTTTGTTTAAAATAGACATTCGGTTAGGTTATTTACGGGCATCGCTTCCATGGTCGAGTGGTAGAACGGCCGACTGTCAACACGACGGTTCTAGTTTCAATTCTTGGCTTGGGAGAGGTGCTAGTCTAGCGGCACTGATGAGTTGTGATACAACGAAACAGGACTGCATGTAAATGACTACAAATATATATGTATATATATATATATATATATATATATATATATATATATATATATATATTGTACGATGCTAATGAATCTCTCATGAAATGAAAGTCGAAATATGAACATTTGATTTTCCAAAATTTTATGCTTCAATCCTTTAAAAAGTAAAATATTTGATGATAATTTTATTTGATAACTTTCTCTTACAGATATCGAACTAAAACTTATTTCGCCACAACTAAAAATAAAAACGTCCATTCCATAAAAACCGGAAACTCATCTAGGACAGTTATTCTTAAGCAAACAACCTTGCTATTTGTGTACAAATATGGAATGCAAAAAAACAACAAAAAAAACAGTAATTATATCATGTAGATATAGATATATAAATATTCGCTGATATAAGTATTTCCGCAGACGAGTTGTAGATGACAGTAAAAAGCACGCACCAATGCATTTTTCGTCTTTATTTTTTTTACTACATTCTTGATCGATAGGTTATGTCTGCTCTTACTGCCAGGGTGATGTCACTTCCTGTCAATTTGTGTTTGATTTCAACTTAAGGCATATAAGGAATTGACATTTGAAGGATGTCCATATGCTATCGAGGGACGCTTAATGGACGACATTTGTTACGCTTAAGGTAGCCTAATATTTTTTTCTCATAATGTCGCTATCACACACTCCTTGCACGGCAAATACGTACAAAAATATCGTATAATACATACAATTGGGACGGTTTTTATTCAATGCCTTAGATTTTTCATCTATTGGAATTATTTTTCTATGCATAATATATGAATTTCCCTCCATATTTGTTGTTGGATATCGCTCCAGACAACATATGAAGCGCTTTGATATAAGAAGCTAAAATAATACTTTAAAAAATACTTGTCAACGAATAGTTTTCGGTGGAATAGATTCTGACCTCAAAACAATATTCTTTCCTCCTTGTCAGAAACGTTGCGCTTGGAATGCGAGGACTAACGGACAAAATACTGAAAGTGAAAGTTTAAGCTAAGATAACAAATTAATGGTGCCAGTGTAATTTCGTAAAATACTTAATCATTGAACATTAATAAATTCATATCTTAGACCGTCTCATATGTACTTAGATGCTATTTAGACTATTTATCAATATTAATACTTCCATAACCTTCCTCATCTTTCGGCTGAAAATAATTACTGCATCATTAATCCTTATTCTTGAGTAGCGCTTGAACTTGATATGTGTTCATCCAAAATCTCATTATTCAATCTTCTTTTACATAGATTTAAAAGTTTACAACGACTTCAGGAAGTTCTTTATCAGTGACTACCGGAGATAGCTAACATGATGTCTTCTATATATATTTTTATATATATTATTCGCTTATTGCTTTCAAAGTTTTGCCAGTTATATAATTATTTAAAACTATATTTGCCTACTTGACGTTACCCGGGAATATTTTTTACTGTAATTTTTATTTCACAAGATTTGTTTTCCGATGTTTTTAACACGTTTATTTTTTTTGCATATAACATTTTAACAAATATATATCACCCCTATAGAAACTGACCTAGGAAACTTTCATAGAAAACCAACAATATATATGTATTAATCTAATTGTGAGATCATTAACTGTTTAAGCCATATCTGGAATCGACTTCACAAATGAAGTAATTTTGCGATAGAAAATTGTTTAAGCCATTTCCGGTACAAATTTTATATTTCACCACCCTCGTTTAATTCAGGGCGACGCTTATTAGCGGGGGGTACCCGGCGTTTCCCGGGTGTTTAGAGGTGTGTGTGCTCAGGTAGGGCGTGTTAATCCGAACATAAGAATAGGCGAAGTAAATATTTAAAAAAAATAAATGTTAAAACTTTACAAAATCGAAAAAAAACAAAAAAAACTAACGTAAGACAACCGAACGATGTTAAATGTAAAAATCGGAAAAACAGAAAATGAAAAGGCGAATGTGAGGGAAAAATAAAACAGAAAAAAAGAACGTTAAAACTCTTTAAAAAATCTGAAAAATAAAAACAAAAAAAAATTATAAATTTTGTAATTATAAACTATGTTTGGATTACTTAATTATTAATTGAGACAAAGTTTAATGAAAGTGTAATTAATTTTGTCGCAGTTGATTTAATGTTTATTTATAATTTATAAAATTATGACTTATAAATTTATAAAATTATTACTTATAAATTTATAAAATAAGGACTTATAAATTTATAAAATTAGGACTTATAAATTTATAAAATAAGGACTTATAAATTTATAAAATTAGGACTTATAAATTTATAAAATTAGGACTTATACATTTATAAAATAAGGACTTATAAATTTATAAAATTAGGACTTATAAATTTATAAAATAAGGACTTATACATTTATAAAATAAGGACTTATAAATTTATAAAATTAGGACTTATAAATTTAGAAAATAATGGCTTATAAATTTAGAAAATTAGGACTTATAAATTTATAAAATTAGGACTTATAAATTTATAAAATAAGGACTTATAAATTTATAAAATTAGGACTTAAAAATTTATAAAATAAGGACTTATAAATTTATAAAATAAGGACTTATAAATTTATAAAATTAGGACTTATAAATTTAGAAAATTAGGACTTACAAATTTAGAAAATTATGGCTTATAAATTTAGAAAATAAGGACTTATACATTTATAAAATTATGACTTATAAATTTAGAAAATTAGGACTTATAAATTTATAAAATTATGACTTATAAATTTATAAAATTATGACTTATAAATTTATAAAATTATGACTTACAAATTTATAAAATTATGACTTATAAATTTAGAAAATTATGACTTACAAATTTATAAAATTATGACTTATAAATTTAGAAAATTAGGACTTATAAATTTAGAAAATTATGACTTACAAATTTATAAGATTATGACTTACAAATTTATAAAATTATGACTTACAAATTTATAAAATTATGACTTATAAATTTAGAAAATTATAACTTACAAATTTATAAAATTATGACTTACAAATTTATAAAATTATGACTTATAAATTTATAAAATTAGGACTTATAAATTTATAAAATTATGACTTACAAATTTATAAAATTATGACTTACAAATTTATAAAATTATGACTTACAAATTTATAAAATTATGACTTATAAATTTAGAAAATTATGACTTACAAATTTATAAAATTATGACTTACAAATTTATAAAATTATGACTTATAAATTTAGAAAATTAGGACTTATAAATTTAGAAAATTATGACTTACAAATTTATAAAATTATGACTTAAAAATTTAGAAAATTATGACTTACAAATTTATAAAATTATGACTTATAAATTTAGAAAATTATGACTTAAAAAATTGTCAATTTATAAGTATTTAATAAGAACTTATACGTCAGATGTTACAGTTTTATTCGAGAATTTAAACTAATCCAGACATCTTTTAAATTTCGATGACACTAAATTATTGATTGATTTATTATTTTAAATATACATTTTCTTTTTTTATTAATCATTTAACTTCATCAAGGTTGTGTATCTTATTTGTTTAAACCTGTATTATGAAAAAGGAATGTTGTTTGTGTATGTGAGTTTGTATGTGAGTTTCTTCTCTATAAACTCGACAACGACTGGACTGTTTTGTTTTCATTTCCAACGTATGTACTTGATGTATCCGGGAGTGTTCTTACGTAGACTTTGTATCGGAATGTATCTAATAAATATTGAAAAATTAATTCCGATTTTGACTAAGGTTTAACTTTTATTCACACAAGTTAATTTTAGGAGTTTTATGACAGACAGACTCAGCTTATAAATCATTTTATAATGGCACGTTCGAAATGAATGTTTCTTATTTGAGCACCATTGACCCATGATAATTGACTTTTGTACGTTTAACATTAATTCACGTCATAATTTAAAAATGATTTTATAAATCAAATAATTTGGTATCTGATAAAATAGGGCGCGCAGAAATGAATGTTTTCTGATTAGAGCACAAATGAAGCATGGTACTTGTCTTTTGTAATTTAAACTTCAATTGAAGCCATTATTTAAGAATTAGATAAGAAATAAATTTATATAATCAAAGGTAGATGCTCTACAGTGCAATGTAGACTACAATATATTGTGGACTACGTCATTGCGGAGAATTATATGAAGCTTCTTGCAGGTGCATCGCGGTAGGTCCCTATCTAGAGCAGGCAATCAATCGATTTGATTGGAAAAAAAATGGTCGATTTCACCGATTTCGATGACAATAAAAGTATCGGAGTGTGGAACAGTTATCGATCCTCATTCAATCCCGGATAACGCCGGGTCTTTCTGCGAATTGGTTATCGTAATGGCGCTTGTTATTTATCACTTGACCCAGTTTTTCGTTACGATCTCAGAGTCCATTTACTCGCTACCCCTGAGTGAAGCATAAACGAAAAGTGTGTTGGCAATTCTCCCTTTTACGGATCATGCATAAATAATAACGCAAACATTTAGAAAGCTATTCTCAACATGAATAGTAGAAGAGTTCCGCTAAAATTCGGCTTAGACTGAAAATTCGTTTGTGGAGTCAGTTGAGGGCTAGGATGCTAAATAAAATTGGCATCAGCAGATTCAATTTCGCAAAGACTATTCGGTGTTTTGTGAATTAGCGACTCAAGAAACCTGACGACGGAACGGCGTATCAACTCGAAAGGGAAGGCTACCCCTCCATCGATACTGAAAAAGAAAGGAGAAAGGGTATCCAGTAAGAAAAACACAAATAAACTTGATTTTTAACAAGGTAAACCTGCGATGATGAAAGAGAAAAAATAGAAAGAGAATAAGCAATGACAACCTCACTTAAATTTGTTGACGATAAAGTTGGTACCAACATTTTTCTATTTTGGTTTTTCCTTGTGGACCATATTTTACTCTCACTTTTTCCTTTTGTTTGAATTATACTCTGGTCTGAATTACTGACAGTGTTTTTAAATACATACGTTTGAAATTCAAACTACTGCTTACGTCCTTTGTTAAGATTGCGAGCATGGCTGTTGTTAGTTGCTTCTGGTTGACGGGATGTCGGCCCGTTGTGTGAACTTGTTGCATTTTCACGGTGAGGAGATTCGGGAAGCATTCAAACTTTTCTTTCTTCCTTTTGTTTCTTGTCATGTTGTGCGGCTTAGTGCCCGATTATGATCAGGGCCCCGCCAGTCATTGGAGTTGCAAACCAGGAGGGATTGTTAATCCCAGCGCACATAGTAGGAGTTTTATATCTGCCTTTCCTTACATTTTCTTAAAATCTGTTTATTACTTTTATAGGTTTTTATAAGACGTGTTTTTTTTGCTTGTTTGTTTTTTGTTGTTGTTTTGTTTTGTTTTTTGGTTAGTCTATTTATATAATACTCTGCTTGTTGCTTCGTTGGTTTGTCCGAACGTTACGCCTTAACAAAAGCCAAATAACATTTTTGAAGGTATAAACTGCTCCAATAAATAGGCCAACTTCGTGAACTCTGGCGTTAAAATGGCCAATCAGTAAAATCTGGGCAAGAATATGAGAGTGGCCTGCCTTTGATACAGCCTCGTTTTTGAATATCATTCTAATAATGCAGGCTGTCCCAAAAGAAACTGATGGATATTAAATTTGAGTAACTGCCTCAATATTTACATTATGCTTATCAATTTTCATATGTCGGTAGATGAGCCTCTCCGTGATTATTTTCGTGTTCTTCAAATATTATAGTCTACTTATTCTAATTTTATTTACACAACATAATCTAGAGTATATTTTTCACAAGGTCTAATTTTCGTTATAAATAATGATGTTACTGAAATGTCCACCATTTTCCTTTTTCACACTCTTATGCTTTCTGCAGGGCATTGTCTATTATCATTGGCTGAAGCTCTTGCACCAATTGAATTTTATATGGAAATTTGCCCTCTTCATGAAGCATTCTGTGAAGAGATGATCGAGAGACTCCAATTTGACTTGATCTTCTTACTGATGTGGATGGATCCTTGACCACACTCTCTGCTAAACTCTGACGATTCTCATCACTTCTTGCCATATGGCGTCTACCAGATTTGGGGAGGTCAGATACAGACCCTTGTTCATGAAATCGAGGCACAATAGCTTGTATTGCATTGGGAGTAGGGGAATTTCTTGTGTTAAATTTTCGTCGAAATTCTCTTTGAGTTTCTAATATTTACTCATTCAAGGGAAAATACGACTCTACGATAAATATGCGGTCCTCGATAGTGGAACGACTCGTGATGACTTTGGAAGGGTTACTCTAGGTGATCTGAAAAAAGAAAAGAAAATTTTTTTAAATTAAGAAAGTTATTAATTTTTTTTTAACCAACAGCTTCTTTTGGGACACCCTGTATATTATCATTGTTGGAACGGTATGAGAAAGAACCCCGTGATCATTTTGAAGCGCAGCGGTTCATAACTAAAATGAGCGAATAATTACATAAAACGGAATGTTAGAAAGAAACATGTAAAAAAGAACATCTTCCTCAAAGAGTTGGTAGGCTGAAAGAGTAAATTAAAGATTGTCCCTTACAGTGTGATTTCATTACATGTATTGAACTGTATTGAACTATATAGCACTATAACATTACTTGTATTGAACTGTATTGAACTATATGACTCTATAACATTACTTGTATTGAACTTGCAATTAAAGGATACTCTAACTTAACTTCTAAATCTGACCCCCAAGATCGCCATGGGCATGGAATATGTGCCTATATTAAAGATAGCTTTCCATGTGGTAGGGACATCTCCAGGGAAGATCCTAACTTACCTATATGTGCTTCCGGGTTGCTTTAGCTCACACTACGGCATTTTTTATTTACTCTCTATCGCCCCCACAACAGCGGAGTTACTATCTTTAAAAGCATATCTGAGAAAATTGACTAAGTCCTATCTGCTTATCCTTCAGCTAACATTCACGTATGTGGAGACTTCAATGGTCACAACGTCGAATGGTTGACCCACTCAAACAAGACCGATGATGAGGGGAGGTTCTGTCATGATTTCTCCATTGCCTATGACCTCACTCAGATTGTTCAGGAACCCACCCGTGTGCCCGACAATGACGGCCAGTATGCAAGCCTACAAGACCTTTTTCTCACAACTTTCCCTGAACTATGTTCAGTTTCTGTTCTGTCGCCTCTTGGATCTTCCGACCACTCTGTTGTATCAATTAAGATAAAAATGAAATGTAATAAGTCCCCAGACGTACCTCTCCATCGTACAGTATATCGATACACTAAGGCTGACTGGGATAGCTTCCGTACATTTATAACTGATCTACCTCTGCATTCCATATTTAAAAAGGATGTGTCCTCTATAGTATTAGACCTGACGGAATCGCTAATTGTAGGTATTGATCGATCCATACCCTCGAAAAAGTTTCAGCAAAAACCTAACAGCCAGCCATGGTTCTCTCCAGAATGTGCTGCTGCCATTGCGCACAGAAATCACTTTTTCCACTGTTTCCAACGTAATAGATGTATGGAAACTAAAGCCGCTTTCAGGACTGCCAGCAACCATTGTAAGAAAGTAATTAAGAGCGCAAGATGGTTGTATGCTCAATCTGTTAAGTCCAAAGTAGCTGAGCAGCGGCTTGGTTCCCACCAGTTTTGGCAAATAGCAAACAGAATTCTGAAAAGAAGCGTGTGCTCCATCCCAACTATCATCAATGGACCTGAGGTAATCTCGTCAGCATCAGACAAAACCAAACTCTTTGTCAAGAACTTTGCAGCTAATTCTACCTTTTGCGATCAAGGCCGCAAACCCCCAATAGTTCCTCCTGTATCTGAAAACACACTATGTGATATACGTATATCTGTACGTGATTTTTCCAAGCTAATCAAAAACCTTGATTCCAGTAAAGCAACTGGCCCGGACGGTATTCCAATTATAGTACTCAAAAAACTTCAACCTGAACTAGCGCCCATACTTAAAAAACTATTTAAACGTTGTCTTAAAGAGAATAGTTTCCCATCTCCCTGGAAAATTTCATCAGCATGCCCTGTATTTAAGAATTCAGGTGATCGCTCATCCCCCTCTCAGTACATGTCAATAAGTCTCCTGTGCGTCATGAGTAAGTCGCTGGAATCTGTGTTAAATACAGAAGTAATCAACCATCTCAGCAAAAATAACCTTCTTAGTGACACTCAATATGGTTTCCGTTCTTCTAGATATACAGCAGATGTGCTTACAGTTATATCTCATAGGATTAGCAAATCTCTCGACGGAGGCAACCTTTCTAGGGCAATTGCTCTTGACATATCTAAGGCCTTTGATAGGGTATGGCATAAAGGTTTACTTCATAAGATCTCTAGCTATGGTATAGCTGGAAATATCTTCTCAATTATTAAATCATTTCTTTCTGATAGGTTCATAAGAGTAGTAGTTGAGGGGCAAAAATTAGAAGCCCACAGTATTAATGCCGGTGTCCCTCAGGGGTCCATCCTGGGCCCACCTCTTTTCCTGATCTACATTAATGATCTTCCAAATCACATCCTTACATCATTTGTAGACATTTATGCTGACGACACTACCATTTATGGTAGCACATCTAAGACAGTAAACGACCAAGTTCGCTCCAATTCTCTCTCCTCTAATCTTGAGCATGTAGTACAATGGGGAAAGGAGTGGCTGGTTATTTTTAATGCATCTAAAACCAAGCTTCTCTCTTTACATCATCAACATTCTGATCCACATCTGGCATCAATTGAAATGAATGGCTCTCGTCTTCAGGAGGCCTCAAGTTTTGACAAGCTTCTTGTCTTGACCATTACTCCTGATCTTAAATGGAACACGTACATCAAATCTGTTGCCAAGGCCGCTGGAAAAATGGTGGGATCTTTCTATCGATCCAGTAGATATCTCACTGCTGATGCAATTCTCTATCTATATAAGAGCCAGGTACGTCCAAGGATGGAATACTGTTGCCACATCTGGGCAGGAGCTGCTAGAAAGGACTTGTCCTGCCTTGATAGAGTTCAAAATAGACTTCGTAGTCTCGTAGGGGATGCCCTTTTCTCTTCCTTGCAACCTCTATCTCACAGAAGAGATGTTGCGAGTTTGTCTCTGATGCATCGTTATTTACATGGAAAGTGTTCGACTGAGCTTCAATCTATGGTCACCCTCGCAAAACTTTCACAAGAAACACTCGTCTAGCTGTAAACACTATCAATAATTCCCCCCACTCTTTATCTGTGCCTAAACCTAAACGTAGATTCCATGAACAAAGTTGTTTTATTAGAACTGCACGCCTGTGGAATTGTCTTCCGTTTTCCTGCTTTCCGGCTGACTACAATATGGTTGTCTTCAAGTCTAACGTAAATAAGTTCTTGATGAGCCGTTCCATATAAGTTATCAAATTTAAAAAATTTTCATTACTAATGATTATTATATTGTCCAATTTCTACTGTACACTCTTTAACCCTTATCCTTGAGTGGCCTCTTGGCCTTGATAATGTGTTGATACCTATGAAAAAAAAAAGAAAAAGTCCAATGTGAACAAGTTCTAATTGAATCGTCCCCCTAAGTAATCCAAGTTACAAAATTCCCACTGTTTACTATGCTAAAATCACAATGACTAATGTATACCTATTAACCCTTATCCTTGAGTGGCCTCTGGGCCTTGATAAGTGGTGACATCCATGTAAAAAAAAACTGTATTGAACTATATAGAACAATTTAACTTTCTGGGTATTTATTAGTACATATAAATGCATATCATTTAGGTAAGTTCTCTATTTAAAATACAAAAGACACGATTTTCTTAAAATATTCCTATTTAGTTGCTTCCCTACGAGGGCAGGATAGACAGCAAGGTCGGTTTTTAACGCGCGGGGAAGGGACAAAAATAAGAATTGTCTCAGTCGTGAAGAATTTCTCCTCCACTAACCGAGAACAAAAAATTAAAGTGTAGCATCAGAACACAATACTACAATTTGATCTTTGCCCGAGGAAGCTCATATTTTCTGCGTGTTATTGTTTATTTTCTGTGCAAAAAAAAAATTATGTTTTGTTCTATCCCGAAAAAATATCAGCTTTATTAAAATTACGAGTTAAATAAATAGAAATCTACTTCCGTGGAATGTGCTAGTGTCATAATAGTTTTCTATGTTTTAGTATTGAGAAAACGGCAGTAAAACGTCTTCGAGTTTTATCTTATCTACAGATCGACTTTCTTTACGAATTTTTCAAATGTCTAGTCTTTCTGCGAATGTTTGATTCTATGTGAAAAACTGGTGCCAGCGAAACGATCCAGCAAGACAAAAATATTGTTATACATGTCATACAACCTGCACATGAAGATGTAAATGCTATTTAACTGTTAAATCGTAACAATGGTCAAACATGTAAATCGGAACTGATTGAACATCTATACATTATTCATATTTTATTTAATTGGAATTCATCATTGAGATGAGTATTATTTATTAATTTTTTTTTTATTGCGGACTATTATCCTCATCTTTTAAGTTGTTGTTTCACGACGTTTCAGCCAACTACTCCTCTGGCCTTCGTCAGGTGGTAATCGAAAATATTATATAATAATATTTAACCCTCCAAAATGTTAATGTCTACGGGATTTTTTCTCGCAATAAACCCACGTGGTGATTTAGTGATTTTCTTCTGTCACTCCGAATTGTTATATGAATAAATTAGTGTTGACATAATGAAAGAAGCCTATTGTAACGGGCGGTAGTGAATCTTTCTGTTCTAATTCGGGTATCTGTTCAGAATTTCTAACGGAACCTTTTATTTAATCCTCGGTAATAGCATGTTCCCGTTTCCTCACCCATACCGGATCGAAGTTGTAATTCGCAATTTTATTCGTAGTATCGAGCACACGGAGAATTGTACCTTTAATCCCCATTTCCGACTGCGTTTTATCTAATACTTTATCCATAACGCCACGGGTCCATGTTCGAAATTCAGTTCGGATACTAGAGTTGGACAAATACACCTGGAAAAGGTCGTAGGTCACATCGAGCGGAACGCTATGGAAATAACAATCTATAAGAGAACAGTCGGCTTGAATTATCCAAATAATATAAATCGTCGATTTTCATCTTAAAACTTGAGAAACCTTTACGAATCAATATTGACTTTTGACTCACGTGTAAATATTTCATTCACGTTTAGTTTTCACAATTCAAACAAACGGTGCGATCAATTGTAAGTTCAACGGTGTCGAAGAAATTAGATGGACGACATTTTAATGTGGAAAACTCACCGCAATTTCTATCTGTCCGGCCGCCATTACCTCGCTCCTCTACGAACAAGTAGACGTGCGTTCACCGTGCTTGCGGTGATTGTCCCACTCGTTGCACCAGTCCAAATTTTTTACTCAATTCAGTCGTCATCGTCGAATCCGACTCAGGTCCGAGTATAAGCTACTGTCATGATCATATTTTCGCGGTTAATGTTTGTTTGACTTTTGAGGCCTAATCGGTTGTGAAATCGCCGCGTTCACAGGGGAGAATCATTTTAGTTTTCGTCGCCTTGCCTCTTCATTACCCCTCCTCTTTTCTGCGAAGACCGCGATGCCATCACATTTTCATCTTCTCAATGTCGTCCAGTCCCTGGCCACGATGATGAGCTGATGTTCGTAAGTACCAGGATGCGCTTTATTTGGTTCTTGTAACGCATCTTAGGTTCTTTCCTGGTCTGATCCCGATGGCCAGCTCGCCATTTAAAATTTCATTGAGGAGCCTGAAAGCATCCATCCTGTGGACGTGTCTTTCCCAGCTGAGCAAGTGATAGATTATGGTGGCCTCGGCGCTGCTCACTGAGGCTCTGTCCATCACTCCTGTGTTATAGCTCTCCCAAGAGATGTTGAAAATGTGCCTTGGCTACAGTGTTAGAATCGTATTAGCATTTTTACCTGACTTCTCTTTTATTTCGATCCAAGAAGTGTTACAACAAAAAAGTTTTCCCTCAAACAAATGTACTTCAGTGTAAATGTAATTAACAGAGATTATTATTTATTTATTTCACTGTGGGTGAAACGAGACACGTGTTTTTTTTAAGGTAGAAAACAAAACTTGCAAAATAAGAGCTTTGCTTGAGTAAACAAAAATATAGGCTCATAAGTATAATCGTTTAGCTACAAGACACAATGACCCACTTTATCAGGAGAGGCACACCGCCCAATGGGCAAGCAGTCATCGGTGATGGAAAATAATTGCCTGTGCAATGCTCACTGAGTTGTCTTTAATCACCTCCCTTTATAATCCCATCGAATCTTTTCACACATTGCCGAAAATCTTAGATTCTAGCTTTTGTCATTAGTCACCATTCGACGACCCATCAGATAACTACTCAGGATATCTATTGG
This sequence comes from Euprymna scolopes, assembly GCF_053919585.1. Classification (NCBI taxonomy): domain Eukaryota; kingdom Metazoa; phylum Mollusca; class Cephalopoda; order Sepiida; family Sepiolidae; genus Euprymna; species Euprymna scolopes. Next base: position 155,345,863 of record NC_136483.1, read on the forward strand.
AAACTACAGCTATATACCGTCCACTTAAATGGGCTTCGTTGCAGATAATATGGGAGATTACTTTTCGGAAATAGGTTAGTCTCAGCATAATTCCACATTTAATGAGATACTTATTTTATTTCAAACAAAAAAACATCACTTGAAAGACCGTGCTCAAACCGGAAATATTTTCAATTCCCTGTGTCCTCCTCCATTTATATCGAATAACTAGCAGGAAAACAACACGTTCCTAAGGATTGAACGACGATCACTATTTTGTACTTTGCCTCTATGCTTATATGACCTCTTATTATTGTCTTTGTTTTCTGCTGCACACATTACCATGGGTGTGCATCTCTGCAACCCACAACAGTGTCCCTATAGTAATCAAACTTTATTAATTCCACGTCATTTTCAATCCTGTCATGATAGTTTTTATTGTTTAACTGACAATGTGTTCATCCAAGCAACCCTAATCCTCTAGTTGCTTTTAGTCTAGAGATTGTGCTGAAATAGAAATTGTAACATGTGTTGTTTAGTATTTTACGAGGGATGTTCCAACAGTAGTTTCTTCTAATTTTTATTCCGCACGAATGTATCAGAGACATTACAAATAACGTGTTATATTGTTGACTTCATGTGCATTCATGACTTGAAAGTTTCAGCTCTCTGTTGCAGATACTTACGGTGTGATACTATATGAAAGCTATCCCTGTGATGGACGTGTGTCAGAAGCAGAGATCCATAATCTAATTCCTGCATAATGAAAAAAAAAATAACCGATCAACATTCACCGGCCTATGTTGAACGTTTGCGAAGCCGGTGCAGTTTATGTCAGCACAGTTAGGAGATCAGTCCGTCAATTTCAGAGTTGTGACAGAGATGTGACTGACCAAATGCGCCGAACTGTTACAATTGATGCATTGTTCATCGCTGGGAAAAGTGCATCGAGAATGGTTGTAACTATGCAGGAAAATGCATTCTAAAACACGAAAGGTCACTCATTTAAATAGTACCACTCCCACATTCGTAGCTCTTTAACGTTTTAGTTTTTAAATGAAAAAAAACTGGAGGCCTTACTTTTCGAACAATTCTTGTATGATTTATTCTTTTCTATCTTTGTTTACACACCTGATTCTTTATCTTCATCAATTCGCTGTTCTAATACTTCGTTATAAGTTTACGCATTAGTGAACCTACGTCAGTAGTGGTTAGGTTAGCCAGTATGGATTTTGACAAGGTCACGGCTAGTTCATGATAACACAGATCTGAAAAACAGATTCATTCTAAGGGCTGAATATGAGATAGATGGCGTAAAATCAAACAGGGAGAAGAGGTCAAACGCAGTAGACAATACAGAGAGACGAGGACGAATGACGTCACAGTTTCGGGGACAGAAAATAAGGATCAATCTTTCCGGGAAAACTTGCGAAAGAGGAACCACTAACAATGTCGCAATAATCGAGGCGAGTGTTGCTTCGATCTTTGTGCATCATTTTTAAGCTAGAAAGTCAATTTAAGATAGAAACAATTAGTAACGATAGCATTAATTGCTCTCTCTCTCTCTCTCTCTCTCTCTCTTTCTCCTAAGTCAATTCTCTCCAAATCTAATTAATAAAACTCACTATGTCTGTCGATTTGTTTGTCTGTCGGTCTGTGCTTTCACTGTGACTCATTTCTAGAACAATGCTAGCCGATCAAGTGATTACATTTTTTGCGGGCAGTTCATTTATGGATTTTTTGCCAGTGCAAATAGCTGCTAAGGATTCAAAATTGAAGAAGAATTGAAACTTAGCAAGCGTAAGTCGACTTAAAGTGGTCGCATACGAATGGGAAAATGCACAATATACGTTATAGTCAGTTCATTTTTAATTATTTTTCCCCCATAACAGTAACCGCTAGCTTATGGAAAACTAAATATTTTAGATTTTAATTCTAGTTTATGACACCCAGGTCATATTTTATTTTACTTTTTAAATCACTGTTATATATTGAATTGAATGAATTGAATGACATCGCATTTTCGAGTGTGTGAAAACTATGGTTTTTGAGATCAGTCACTCTCGGGAATCCATGCGAATGTGCCTCTGCGAATGATCTAGAAAATAGATACGCTCAGCGAATGAGATTAATGTCTATCCGTCCGCTTCGCTCATCTCGTACGTTATGCTTAACAAGTAAATACTTATAATGATAAAATTACGCTCTATTCATTCTTGATTCTATCCAAATATAACCTTGAAGAATACTCAGCGAACGCCTCCTTTGTGCCTTTCATGCATGGAATATTTTATTTGTCTTAGTTAAACAGACGAAACGATCGAGGGCCACTCATTAAACGCGGAGAAGAGAAAGAGCAGCAACGAAGGGAATAAAAATACACCGTACAAGCCCCGTAGATATGTATAAGGATGTATTTTGTTACTAACTGTACGACCCCAGCGCTCCCAGGTACAAATATATTGCCGGGCGGAGACTTTAAGCACATACGTTTTAAGATACACAAAATATTACGATTTTCCTGAAGGTTGACAATATTTTGAGTTTTTTGGAAGCATGAAACATAGTCACTTTCATCTAGGAAATTCAAACAGGGAAACGTATACCTTAAGAGAAAATAACGCATAAATGAAAACTTACTTCCATTTTAAAACGCAGCTGATCTTGGTTATTGCAATAATTAAAATTAAATTAAATGTAAATGAAATTAAAATTAAACGAAATAAATCAAATTATGTAATATTTCTAAATAGAATACTTCAAACTGTTACTAATTTTTATGAAAAAATTAGAGCTAATTATCAAAATAGATTTAATTTAATGTAATATGCATATGAGATAACCTCTTGAATCTTGATACATTTTGAATAAATAAAAGGCAAAAATGGGCGCGAGCGTTTGTGTATGTCCACGAAAGGCGTTTTCGTCGGGGTTCTCGACTCGGGTAGATTCCGCTAGAAGTTTTCTCGTGCTATTTAATGGACTTTTCTTTTACGAGTTTTTAGCTGTTAAACTATCAGCGTAAGGGTAAAAATTGAAAATGTATTGAAACTTGGCAAGTGTAAATCGACTTAAATTGCTCTTTTACGCATGCGCAAATATACGTTTATACGTTAAAGCCGGTTCATTTTTACCTATTGTTTTATTTATCTGACGCTAGCTCAAATAGTAACGAGTAAGACTGGGCTCTTAAATGTATCGGTGTCGATTCTTTTTGATAACACTCAGCTTGTTATCCTTTGGAAATTACTACTGAATATTGGGTGCAAAATTCGCCTAAATTAAAATATATTTGAGCGCATTTCATGGCAGGCAACACCAGGCGCCTTGCTAGTACTTATGTGGGTGTAATCACTTAGAATCGAACCAGAAGCATTCAAAGCTGGCGACGTTACCAACGGGACACGAATAGGGACTGAGTAAAAATTAAAGATTAAAAAGTAAAAATAAACTAAGATGAATGTATAAAATGTATAACGAATTCTTTTTCAATGTTGACCCCTTTCTGACCCCTTAAAACTATTTTAACCGGCTAAAGACCCATAAAAGAACAGCTCGTAAAAATCCAATCATTTGAGGCCCCTAGCGCTGCCCTGTGACTTTTAGTTTCAGAGGAGATAGAGGTTGAAAATATAGAGACAGACACATAGCCTTTTATATATTAGATATGTATGTATATGTAAATGTCTGCGTGAGAAACGATGTCCATCGAACTCCTATTCCAATTTTTGTTCTAAAGACTTGAAATTTGATAGATGGGATATTTGGGTCAGTGTGAACAAATTCAATTTGTTTTTTAACCGATAAAAATAGATACTAAGGAGTTTAAGTATTAAATAAATACAAACTTTGCAAGTGCAAGTCGACCAAACGTCTTCTTGCTACGCATGCGCGAATATACATTTATATATTTAACAATGTTATGTTTTGGAAGTTTTTTTGGGTTTTTTTGGCGTATATACTTGGGTCAGACGGTAACGGTAATGTTAGAGAGCTTATATATTTTGGTTTCGATTCCAGCTGAGGGCACCAAGTCATAAAAAAAACACTTTTGAAATCAGTCATATCTATTGGTTACAATTAAGTATTTCCTATAATAATAAATACGAAACCTGCATGGATTTATTTAAGCGCATTTTACGACGGACAACACCGAGCGGCCTTCTATTTAATTTGTAAAATAACCTTTGTTTTTATCATGAAGATTGTGATTATTATTAAGCAAGTTTTATGTAACATTTTTTTCAAAAAATAAATCAATAAACAGAAGCTAAATAAACGAAGTCAACCTTGTTTTTGACGTGAATCTTCGTACGTGCATCTAAGTAATCAATATTATATGAACCCGAATCCATCCATGTAATGCTAATATCTGAGACAAGAAGTACAAATATTATCTACGTTCTTTTTTCTGGTTCTATTATTAGTATTGTGTAGTGAAACCATGCCGGACGGCTGGTGACATCTAACCAAACAATAGGCGGCATCATGCCTCACTCGCTTCATATCGTATTAGTGCATACGTGCGTGTATATGTGTGAACATATACGCATATGTTAGTCGTTGCAGTATTTTTGTTTTAACTAAATGGCTACAACTTATCAAGATCCAAAGGCCCTCGAGGATAAGGATGAAATTGAATGTCAGGTGGACGGTAAGACAACGATGTGAGGTTAAGTAATGAGATACGTGATTTGATAAAAGTTAATGACAAAAGAGGGCTGCCCAAGAAAAATTTGTTTACAGTGGACTTTAAATAGACCATGTTGTAATTATCTGAAAAATCAGATCCGCGTTATTGTGTTTCACAGTTCTAGGAAAGCGAATTTGTTCATGGGAGCTTCGTTTAGTTTTAGGTAAAGAGAAAGAGAGAGAGAGAGAGAGAAAGAGAGGGTGAGTGGTTTTAGTTAAACAAGCATGTGTTTTATAGGAACGCGCATAAATTGAAGCTAAGTTGAGCACCTGTTGTTAAAATAAAAACTAGAAAAGTACCTTATGTAACGAAAAAGTAGTAGACAATACCCCCTAACTTTCCAAGTTGTTCATTTTTTTTTAATTTGTCAAAGCATTTAGGGGTGTTTTGAGCAGCATATCTCCAGATGTGGCAGGAATAGTACATTTTAGGATGTTGGTGAAAGAGATATTATAGCGGAGTCGACACGAGCACGTGTTTTATTTTTAATTTTAATCAGGGCAAGTGGCAAATAATCGTATCGTTCGATTATACTTTGCTATTGAACACATCGATGTGGATGTGTTTTGATTTTCACACGACTTCGAAGTTATCTGACAAGAGCACGAGTGACAACAAGTCTTTTCCACGCTTTATCTTACACCGCATTAGACGTGTGTGTATGTGTTTGTTTCTATGTGTATGTGTGTGTGTCTGTGTGGCTGTGTGTGTGCCTGTGCGTGTGCGTCTGTGTGTGTGTGTCTGTGTGCGTCTGTGTGCGTCTGTGTGTGTATAGGCGAGTACGTGCCTGCATGTGCGTAGGCAAACAATTTCTATTTACTTGCCGCGTCACGAGGGCAAAATAAGACATAAGGTTGTTTTTTTTTAATAATGAATTCAGCTGCCTAACAGAAAATTTAAAAAGTACTTCATCTTCATTAGCCGAGTACAGGATGGACTGAGTGTAACATTTGAACAGATTCTACACTTTGGCTTCGTTCTGGGCTAAAAGGTTGGTTGGTTGGTTGTTTATGTTTTACGGCATATCAACCCTTTTCGGGTTATTTAATGCCGAATCCAAAGATTTCGAAGAAATTTTTTTTAATAGAATATATTTGTTGTTTTCACGTCAGTTTCTATTTAACCCATAGTTGGGACCCTAACAGGTACTACCACTCCGGGTCAGAGTGGAACTGGGAGCAATGGTAATTAAAGGGGGGCTCCACACTCCCCAAAGCCCACAAGCTGGGGCCTCACCACTGGATATAGTTTAAGGTCATATCCAGGACCCCCATTGAGGGACTTTTACCCTCTGCAGGGGGGGGGGGGCAGCCGGCGTATTCTAATGCCCCACCGACAGGGCCGGGCTATAAGAATTGAAATGCATAGGCACTTATTTCCCTTTCACCACTGAAAATATAACACAAGATCAGTCGGTTGCGATTGGGAAGCAATCGCACAAAAGGCGGTGCACTTTAGCCTACAAAATAGTCCTGAGCTATCCCGTCGGAATTCTTCACTGGAGGCGGCTGGGGCGATTAGAATTATATTAAGCCGGTCTCAGAAATAAAAATGAAATCTGGGCAATTGATTTGCTAAAACTGCCAAAATCATATTTCAGGTTGGGAAACACAAGGTCTAACCTACTCCAAAATAATCCAAACCATTTTTGGACTGATTGTCGTGCAGGAATCCTCCACTACTATGAATATAACCTACTCATGCTCAACTGTAAAAAACTGGGCGCTATCTAGCTTATAAAACAGTTGGGAGGATTTAACTAAAAGTTACTCATTAGCATTTTATGTGTTTCCTTATTATTCTCTGTTTGCGGTGTTTTTGATGTTGCCACACTGCTCATCATATTCCAGGTTTAATTTTCTTGTAAAAAAGAATATTCATCGAGACTACTCAGGAATATTTTAACCAGAACTAGGCTATCGCATTACTGTTGTATTTTATAAGGGTGTCTAGTGCATAAAAATTACAACATTTATTTGGCAAAATGCATGACACTCGACCCCTCCCTTTCTTTCTCCAAAAACGATTTATTTAATGTCTGAATAATATATATATATATATATATATATATATATATATACACTGGCAAAGGTACGCGTCGTTGACTGGGTTCAAAAATAGCCTACAGAAGATGGACTCTGATTTATGAAAGTATGATAGGTTGGAAAAGGAAGGGTTGTAAAAAGATAACTTCGAATTTGGAGATATCAAAACCAAAGCAAAATGTGATGAAAGTAAAAACGAAATATAAAACCCCCATAATTTATTATACCATACCTGTTCACACTGAAACACTTATCACAATATTATGTGGATCTATATTAAAAAAACTTGTAAAACTTTGTGACATATTTCCATTTTATGGAGGTCAGGCGCGAACCAACACCCCATAATTTTATTATACCATATTTCTTCAAACTGAAACATAATTATCAAAGTATACTTACGCAGATAGATATGAAAAGTCTTTATTAAAGTTTGTGCCTATTTCCATTCTATGGAGGCCATGCGCGAACGCAGACCCCACAATTTTATAATACCATCCCTATTTAAGTTAAAACATACTTATCAAAGTATTATTATGTACATCTATATCAAAAACACTTGTAAACGTTTTTTTTTCCATACTTTGTGCACCATGTGCGAACGCAGACTCCACAATTTTAATGAACCACCGTTCTGCCAGATCAAACATACCCATTCCTGTGTCTCGATACATCTTCTATCATTATATGTAATCAGTTTTCTATAATGGTAAACCATATAGGAGCCTATTCGTGACTAGACATATACACACACACACACATACACACACAGACGTTCAGCTTTATATTATATATATATATATTTATATATTATATATATGTGTGTGTTGTATATTATATTTTAAAAACAATATATGTATATATATATGTTGTATATTATATTTTAAAAACAATATATATATATACATATATA
>NC_136483.1:155355992-155378492 GCF_053919585.1 Euprymna scolopes
TGTGTTTCGTCGTCTACGACTCATCAGAGTGGCTGAATCTAGCGATAAAGATGTCATAATATTTAAAAGGAAGGGAAAGTCCTGCTATATCGTAGATGTCGCATTCCAGCAGACCACAAGGTGAATATCAAGAAGACGGTGAAGCGTCGCAAATTCACGAACTAGTCAAAGATCTGAAAGGAATATGGAGGAAGAAGAAAGTAAAGATAACATCAATAATAGTGTTATAAGAACAAGTCGCCTCTTGTAAGTGAGTAAATATGAGATAGGATAGCCGAATATTCGAACCTGTGAAGCTAGGATTGGAATTGAGAATTCCGATCATAATTTAAAATAAATAATACAGAATGTTATTGAAAATGGAATGTAGAATTACCATTGTTTAGTTCACATAAAATAGTTAGATATCTGTTTATTGAAAAAGGAATGTAATGATGAATTTTGTTTGTGTTAAAGAAATGAAATTAAAATAAGGAATTTAAAAACGAACAATGGAAAATGTTAAACATGTTTGTAAAGTAGGTTAGAAAAATTAGGTTAGAGAAATCGATCTTTTTTGTAAACATGTGAGAAACAAGGCATGTTCAGACCCGTGAGGCGTGTCGGGCCACAGAGTCGAGATTCACGTGTTTAGTCATGCAATGACGCCATGAGTTCTCAATATAAAGAGCTTTAGGTCAGTAAGTCAAAGTCAGTCAGGGGAGAAGAGAGAATCATAGGTCGGCCAGGGTCGGACTAACAGAGCCTTGGGAAGCGAAGGTGAGAAGAAGGAAATCATGTAGAGACGTTGAATTCCTTGATGCAAAGCCATTGATCGGTCGAATGGAATAAACGAACAACTTCATAATTTTGTATCTGCGTCTTCATGTAATGTTATTCAACAGAAAGGTATTGTGAATTTATATTATACTAGCGGGGGTACCCGGCGTTTCCCGGGTGTTTGGAGGTGTTTGTTGGTGGGAGGTAGATTAAAACAACCCTGTTAAAAAAAGGAACGGTGGCCGGTTGTTTGGAGGTGTAAAAGAAAAAAATAGTTTTAGTATAAAGGTAGGCTTGAACCCCGAACGTTTGCCGAGGAGGTGGAAAGGAAAAGGAAAAAAAAACACTGGAGCTAACCATCTCGACCACGGGAACAGATGAATTGATAAGTGTGTTAAGTTGATGTTTATATACCTAAATTAGCAGGTGCGACAACGTTAAGTTGTGGAAGCCAGTTTCTGTATTCTCCGTTATGCGGCGATAAATCAATAAAAAAAACACACAAAAAACTTAGGTAAGGCAAACGAACGATGAAAACAGAAAAACGAACACGTGAAAAATGGCTTAAATAAGCCTGTTTCGATATTAAAATGTAAAAAATCGATGGGTACCTGGGTGTTTTTGGGTGTCGCTAAGAATAAGCGAAGTAAAAAAAAAAGCAGAAAAACGAAGATTACGTGAAAAATGGCTTAAATAACACTGGTTCAACATTTAAGTTTAAAAAATCGAAAAAAAAAAACATCTCACACCATGATTCGAACCCAAAACGTTTAGATAATGAACCAAGGCCTTAACAAACTGATCTAACGCGACGTACATGAAATTTGTTCAGTTTTTCAACTATTTTAAGTAAATCAGGTCACAACGTCATCTGACGCATGCGTAGAATCGGTCGTTGTCACGAGAGAACCGTTTTTGTTGACCCCCCCCTGTCGAAAATTGTCGATGTCGGGGTGAAAAATTTAACGTTTTTGGCCAATTTTTCGATATTTTTCGAGCAGAGGATGCAACTTCGATGTGATACCGAGTTTATGCATTTTTGTCGCGTCTGTCGAAAGCTTTTAGCAGACATCCAAACATTCACACATAGATACATAAATACATTTTCGCTTTTATATATATAGAAGAACTTTGTGAAAATCATCATCTCAAAAATAGGTCGCCAAGCTAATAAAAAACCTAGATTCCAGTAAAGCAACTGGCCCTGATGGCATCCCAATTATAGTGTTAAAAAAGCTTCAACCAGAACTTGCTCCCATACTTACGAAACTATTTAAGCGCTGCCTTAAGGAGAAGTGCTTTCCGACTCCCTGGAAGACCTCATCAGTTTGCCCTGTATTTAAGAATTCAGGTGATAAGTCATCTCCCTCTCAGTACAGACCAATAAGGCTTCTCTGTGTTATGAGTAAGTTGCTGGAATCCATATTAAATAGAGAAATAGTCAACCACCTCAGCAGGAATAACCTTCTTAGTGACACACAATATGGTTTCCGCTCTGCAAGATCTACCGCAGATGTGCTGACGGTTATATCCCACAGGATTAGTGAATCTCTTGACAAAGACTTCCTTTCTAGGGCAATTGCTCTTGACATATCAAAGGCCTTTGACAAAGTATGGCATAAGGGTCTACTTCACAAGATTTCCAGCTACGGTATAACTGGAAATGTTTTCTCAATCATTAAATCATTTCTCTCCGATAGGCTCATAAGAGTAGTGGTAGATGGTCAAAAATCGGAGGCCTGCAATATAAATGCTGGAGTCCCTCAGGGGTCAATCCTGGGCCCAACTCTCTTCCTGATCTACATCAATGACCTCCCTAAACACATACTTAAATCATTCGTTGACATCTATGCTGATGACACGACCATCTATGGCAACACATCAAAGGCTGTAAATGACGAAGTTCTATCTGATTCTCTCTCCTCTGATCTCGAGCGCGTGGTTCAGTGGGGGAAGATGTGGCTAGTTACCTTTAATGCATCCAAAACCAAACTCCTATCCTTACATCATCAACGCTCTGATCCCCAGCTGGCATCAATTGTGATGGATGGCTCTCGTCTGGGTGAGGCCCCGTGTTTTGACAAGCTTCTGGGTTTGACCTTTACTCCTGATCTGAAATGGAACACGTACATCAAGTCTGTTGCCAAGGTCGCTGGAAAGATGGTGGGATCCTTCTACCGCTCCAGAAGATATCTCACTACTGATGCAATTCTCTATCTATATAAAAGCCAAGTACGGCCAAGGATGGAATACTGCTGCCATATCTGGGCAGGAGCTGCCAAAAACAGCCTATCCTGCCTTGACAGCGTACAAAATAGACTTCGTGGTTTAGTGGGGGATGCCCTTTTCTCTACCCTGCAACCCCTCTCCCACAGAAGAGACGTTGCAAGCCTATCCTTGTTTTATCGTTATTTTCATGGCAGGTGCTCGTCTGAACTCCAATCCCTGGTCCCCCCTCGCCAATCTTTCACGAAAAACACCCGTCTAGCTGAATCCACTGTGAAAGATTTCCCCCACTCTATATCTGTGCCTAAATCAAAACGCGGATTTCATGAACTCGGCTTCTTTCTTGGAGCTGCGCGCCTGTGGGGCTCTGTTCCGTCTGCCTGCTTCCCTCTGGACTACAACTTGGATGTCTTCAAGTCTAATGTTGACGGGTTCCTGGTGAACCGCCCCCTTAAGTAAACACTTCATCAAATCTCCTCACTAACATAATGTACTTGCAATAACCCTTATCCCTGAGTGGCTTCCGGGCCTTGATAAGTGGTGATCTCTGTGTAAAAAAAAAAAAAAAAAAAATAGGTTAAGAAACATATCTGTCAATGCTATAGAAACACTCCCATTCACAGAACTGTCAAACGTATAAATTTCAAATCATCTCCTCTAATTATCAATATATATATATATATATATATATATATATATATATATATATATATATATATATATATATATATATCCATGTATTACATGTCTGTAGTAAAATGTCCCTGCTCTCTTTATATATACCGATCGTCTATCTCACACAATATGATCTCTCACAATGTGAACACTCACTCATATGAATACACAACGAATATATACGTCATTCCTTCTAAAATAACACCCTGTATGCAACAATAGTAGGAGCACTAGGAGCAATTCGAAAAAACTTTGAAAAAATAATAGAGGATATTGGAATTAGAGCGATGGCTGAAAAACAACGCGAATACATTTTGAATAATGAAAACGACGTAAAATTACGTAAAACCCTTGAATCCATAAACAAATACATATGAGCTGCAAATGTTAAGCAGGCATATTGAAAATACAACAGAAGTAAAACGGAAAAACAAAAACATAAAGAAACACAACATAGATTGAAGAAATCTAAAACCGTATAATTGTAAGTTACCCCCCCCCCAAAAAAAAAGAAATTCTAAATTGTCGGTATCAACTGGCACCACAGCAAATGCTCGTGAGGGGAATAGAAAGACCGAGGAGAGAAAGCACTTATCTGACCTCTACTGAATGAGTGCGAAGATAACTGGGAGGCTTGGTGATACCAAAATTAAAGTGAAGATCAATAGTCGTTGCCAAAGAAATAAATAATAAATGGCTGTTGCGATAACGCACATTTATTTGCAAACATTGAAAAAAGTGGGCAGAATTTGTTATCAGTTAACGTTTACAAGTGTCAGGAGAATTTTTTTGTCAGTTAAACTCCGGGTTGTTGTTGAGGAGAAATAGTTGATGATGTCCTGTGTGGAAACTCTTAGTTAACAAATAATAATAATAATAATAATAAGAAGAAGAAGAAGAAGAAGAAGAAGAAGAAGAAGAAGAAGAAGAAGAAGAAGAAGTGTTATATATTCGGGGTTGTCATAAAGGAGATTTTGTCAAGGAGATTCGTGTACGTGATCGTCTAGTTTCTAATGGTTTTATTTTTGATGTCTTCGTGAGTGTGTGTTTGTGTGCATGTATTTTTTAACATACCTTTATTCATGTGTCGTCGGTTGTTCCTCTGGTTTTCATTGTCTCTTGGAGGGGAGCTGGCCTGTTGGATGAAGAATTCACTCCAAGACGATGAAATGGTTTTATAGTTTTTATTCACCTTCCAAAGGTCGACACAGAATGGAGGTGAACCTTGCTTGTTTGATGATACACGTCAGCGTCCTCCCCAGCCCAGGGGGGGGACAGCTGAAAAGCCGTCTGTCTTATTCAACACCCGAAAACCCAACTGCCAAGAAAGAATCAGCTAACCTCATCACATGATACCACGTCATCTGGTCAGCTGACCCTTCTTTTGTAAACGTGTCCACTGTCCACGTTATTCACCTCTCTCTCTCTCTCTCTCTCTCCCTCTCCCTCTCCCTCTCTCTTTCTCTATTCTCTAATAGAGACACACAGAGAGAAAATAGAAAGAGTAAGAAAGCCAGAGAGGGGGGAGAGATGCTCTTTAACAGAAGTAGAAGAGAAAAATAAACTTAAACAGAACATAAAAAGTTAATTAGTACCGAATAAGAACAGCTTGTGATATCTATTCGTTTTCTTATCATTTAAATTTAAGTTAATTAAGGAGTATACCTGAACGCAGCAAAAAGATTAGAGGAATAGTCTCTTATTTTTCTTATTTGTAAAAAAAAGTAAGGAATGTCATTAGCAAGAAATCTCAGATGATTTGTCAAAGAAGATTAGATGTATTTGTTGAAGTTTCTCTTACCGTGCGAATTATCAGTTCAAATGGAATATGTAATCTATGAAGTCGATTGTAATCACTTTTTATTTTAATGTAAAAATCAGACTGAAAACTCCAGTAAAAGAAAAAATGCATAATCACAAACACATATAAATTTGGCACGTAATGTAATTTATGTCTAGCATCGAGCGTTGAAGATCCAACGTAGCATAGCTATACTATATGCATATACAAATATACCTTTATCTTTAATAAGGTGAAAGCAATGCGAAACATACTAGAACTGTGGAATCGAATATTAACAAAAACAAATACTTGAAGACAGTTATATTTTTCATCAAAACTTAATCTATATATTTTTTAGCAAATCTTTAATTTACTATAAATTAAATCTGGGAGAAAGAGAGACGGGGACAGAAAAAGAGAATATAAAAATATCCCTTCGGCAAGTTATCAACTGACAGGAATCTTGTTGTTTCGCGACATCAATGCAAGCGCATCAAGCAAGAAAATACAAACCAGGACCACTTACAATTATGAGAAGACATGGTAGCTGCCTTACCATCTAAACTAACGAACTTAATAGAGTGGATGAATTCCTATCTTTTAACTGAATGTTTTTACGTGTATACAACATGTTCGACACTGATGACGTAAAGGCATGACGCCACCTTTACTACTGATATCCGCAACGACTATGCCTCTTGTTGAAAACTTAGCATTAATCTGGTCACAACTTTGAATGTCAGTATATTATTAGGTTGGTGCAAAAATAATGATTTTTTTAATGTTCAACTGTATATATATAATAGCGACATTATTTTTGCACCAATTATATACATATAACTAGAAATGTACGAAATGGCGCTAAGATGAAAATGGCAGTGGTACAAAATTTAAACGTTAGTCTATATGTGACGAATACATACTTGTCCACATCTATAAGGGAGCCATGGAAACTGACCTGTTTTTAACTTCAAATATGCATGTACGATTTCAATGAAACTTCAACCGTATGTATAAATCACTAATGCTGATGTTTTTTTTAATTCCAACTTAACCATTTTGAACATTCCCCCCTCTCTATCTCTCTATCTCTCTCACACACACACACACACTCTCTCTCTTTCTCTTTCTATCCTTTTCCCGCTATCTGTACCTATCTATCTACCTGTTGGATAATTAACATTGTTAAAAGTTAATTAGTTATTATCCGATCTATCTATCTATTTATCTATCGATTCAATGATCTTCTTGAAATAGTTTATATTCGGCGTTATTTATTGTTTATATAATAAAGTGTAGCAATGGATTTTAGCTGAAGACGTTTGCATAAATTAAATGTAAACAAAATAACACATGCAGACATGGAGAGGTCAAACATTAGGGATACATGCTCTTTCTGCGGTCAGGAGGTCGGGAAGTTTAGAGTCGAGAGTTGGAGTTTAGTCACGGGAGTGAATAGACGTAGTTCAAGCCAGGAAGCTGGGCTGTGAATAACAAGCATGTAGACGAAATGTTAACTTTTGTGAAGACCAATTGGGACAACTGAAACAAATTTATATTTTAAAAATATATAGTGTTGTTCTATGGTTTCACAAAAAAGGAAGACCATAGGTCTGAATTGGTTATGGTTGGCCATTTCATGTTTCATCACGGAGCTCAGCAGTAAAGATAGAAGAACTCTTGAGGAAAGAGGTAATCAGGAAAAAATAAAACGTTTATAGTTATATATTTATAGATTTATAAAGAATCGGGATCGGAATCGGTAATTGTATCGGAATCGGGAAAAATATTGGAATCGTCCCATCACTAATATATATATATATATATATATATAGAGAGAGAGAGAGAGAGAGAGCGAGAGAGATAGATATAGAGAGAGACAGACTCACACACACACACACACACATATATATATATATATATATATATATATATATATATATATATATATATATATATATATATATGGTGGCAACTAATTTCTCTCCGTTTTATAAATCTGCAAGTTGTTTAAGTAAAATAAGAACCAACAACTATCTAAGTCGTTGTCGAAAGTGCACAATTTTATTAATTTTGATAAACTGAAATAAATAAATTGAAATAACTTGAACCAAAACTAAAATAAATAAATTATAACTAACTAATTTTCCAAACACAATATATTTAAAAAAAAACGACTAGAACTAAGTGGCCAACCATATATATATATATATATATATATATATATATATATATATATATATATATATATATATATATATATATATATATATATAAATCGCATGAACTGAGTTGCCAATCAAATATATATATATATATATATATATATATATATATATATATATATATATATATATATAGTAAGCTATGAAAATATAATTGGTAATTAAGCTGCACAGAATCTTCCGCGTTTCATTATTGTGAGAATTCGTCGTATGAATTTTCACGAGAAGTAAATGCGGAATACTCTCTGTAGCTTAATTGCTATATATATTTCCATAACTTACCACGTAGCTCTACTTATGTATTGAGCAATGTTGAAGTAAATACTGAACATTTGCGCATAAAATTATACTTTCTTATATTAATTCATGTGATTAAATGAAATAGTAATATGCATGTGTAAATATATATATACATATATATATATATATATATATATATATATATATATATATATATATATATATATGGGGGGGTAAAAAATCGCATTATTGCTTAATATTGATCGAAAAAAAAAGGGAGGATCAACATGTTCTCAATGTTGTCATCATAGACGAATGCGCTAATAGTATTTCTCATCGTAATTTCGATGGTCGTGGTGGCGGCCGTAACGGTGTGGATGGACGCGATGGCGGTGTTCGTCACTATCACAGCTAAGGAGGGTGCCGCCACTGCCGTAGTCATCGTTCTCCGTCTTAGCCGTCGCTGTCGACGTGATGGGATTTCACCGTCATCATTATCATCAGCATCCGCATCATCGACATTAGCATCGCCGGAATCATCACAATCGGCGTCAGTAGCCGTGAGAAGCTGGTAGGAACAGCTGTGATGATGTAGCAACCACTGTGCATGCAGCCTCACTTGGCGGAATTTAACTCTTCTTGGTTTCTGAAAAAGAACAGGAAGGAGCTAGAGGGGGAAAACGTCGTATAATATATATATATATATATATATATATATATATATATATATATATATATATATATATATATATATATATATTTGAACTTCGATATTACTATTAATAATGATAAAGATAAAAACTCCAATGAGATATCAGATCTCCTCGAAAAGATACTACCATTTCTCTCCCATATAAAATATATGAAACAATACGAATAGTTGTAATCGTTGTCTTTGTTTGTATTGCGAACGTAACCATACTAGCTATACATCGTTGCATAATATTAATTAAACTAGAGGGAGTAGAAGGAGGCGGAGCGTAGTAGACATCGTCCTCGAACTAAGATCGAAAGAAAAAGAAAGAAAACAAGAAGAGAACGGGGAGAAAAGTGTTTTTGTTTTTTGTTTTTTGCTTTTTTTTTTGTTTGTTTTTTGTTTCGTTTTACAAAATATACTAGCGATCCGTGGTATAAGGAATAATTTACCTGCACACGATCAACGTCAAAATGGGATCAAATTTAGAGAACGGTGTAACCTCGGAGGCGCCCCCTTTCAAGGTCAGTCGGTTCATTCTAAAATGAAAAGAAAAATAAACAAAATTAAATATATATAACATATGTGTGTATACATGCACGCACACACACACGAGCATATATATATATATATATATATATATATATATATATATATATATATATATATATATATATATATAAGTTATGATAACATATATGGCAATTATGCTACACAGAATATTCCGCATTTCATTCTCGAGAGAATTCGTCAGGCTTATGTTTATGTATATATGGGATAAGCCTGACGAATTCTCATGGCATGGAATGCAGAATATTCTGTGTAGCTTAATTGCCATATATATTTTCATAACTTACTACCTTGAACTACCTATGTATTGAACAGTGTTGAAGTAAATACTAAAAACTTACGTATAAAATGATATCTTCATATATTAGTTTATGTGATTAAATGAAGTAGTCATATATATATATATATATATATATATATATATATATATATATATATATATATATATATATATATATGACAAGTCAAAATGACGTGACCACATGTTGTGTGGCCAAGTATGTATAATTTTAGCATCTACATGAATTGCACATTATTATTTTCATTTATTTATTATTTGTCGATTATTCGTCAAATGCAAAAAATAAGTAAATTCCAAGAAATAATTATTTTTCATTCTATTTCACGACGAAAACTAATTTTGTAGGTGAATTCAAATTCACCACAATTCAGATACTTTCGTAAGAAATCAGCCATTTTTATGTTCGTCAATAGTAAAACAGTTCCGAAGAATAAAATGAATATTTTGTAACCATGCTTACTAATGTCACAAGAAGTTAAATGCATCTGACTTGCCTAACTAAAAATCATTTCTGGTGTTAAAATTCTTAGCAAGTTCTTGCGTATTGAAAAACTTAATAAAACTGACGCTCTTTACATCCAATGTTTCCATGAATAGATATTTTAAAATTACCATTATAGAATGTGATGTACTATTATAAGAATCATATGTAATTTATTATTTTATGACTTGATTTTACCGGTATATATCAATTAAACTTTTAATATCATATTTTATAATAATATGATGGAGAAAAAAAAAAAGAAAAAAAACCCATTGGAATTAGCATAACACCACTTCCGGTATTAAGATGAGATCCTACATACAGTAATAATTACAAGTTGTAATGCCCATCATTGTCATAATGTCCCTTTTTTTTGTTTCTATATTGTAGTTACGTATTTATTCCACACGGTTCGCCCTCCCAGGCTTTACCTTCACTTTCAGAATGGATTACTTTTTTGCTAATCGCCTAATGTACCGCTACTTACGAGGAATGCTTACAGGGTTGTTCAGGCATTTTCGTAGGCGACAGTGCGCATCGCATCTAGTGCTCTGGCTTTTTATCCCCTCCCATAAGATCTACAGAATTTAATGGACGTTTGTTATGTTAAACAACATGGTAAGACACGTAAAGGCTAGTGATTTAGATAATATACCAAAGAAGTTGCATTATATATTCTCCCTTTTCCTTGGCTATTTCGTGATTGTATCAATTATTCTATCCCGATTAGTGGAGTAATTATTTTATATTATTAGTGTTATATATATATATATATAAATATATATATATATATATATATATATATATATATATATATATATATATATATATATATACCAAGTTGAGAGGGGTTTTGATGCGTGTGTGTGTGCGTGCGTGTGTGTGTAGCAATATCTCCACACATCAAAAATCGACCTTACGTACCTATATGAAATGTTATGAGAGGATATGATATATTATAGAAATATTCAGGATTTACTTTAACAGTGCTTGGTAGGTAGTAAATTATAAAAATATATCCATGGCAATTAAATTAAACAGAAATATCGGCTTTAATCCTCGTAGGGAATTGTCAAGCTAAAATGGATATTATTTGTGTTACAGGTTTTCATATATATATATATATATATATATATATATATATATATATAGAGAGAGAGAGAGAGAGAGAGAGAGAGAGAAGGAGAGAGAGACAGAGACAGACAGACAGAGACAAATTTGTGTGTGTGTTTGTGTGTGTGTGTGTATGGGTGGGTGGGTGTGTGTGTCGATGGAAGATCAAACTAATGAATAAGGTTCATTGAAATAGATATATATGCTCATAAATATATGTATGTTTATAAAAAGATAGCTAGGGATATACGCATATGAACATATATAAACACACACACACACACACACACACATATATATACATATATATATATAAATGGAAAGAGACATAGATAGATAGATAGATAGATAGATAGATAGATAGATAGATATAGCCTTTCAAAGAACAGTATGGATTGTCTCAATCTAGAGTTATTCCTAATTAAATATATGTAATTTTATATTCGTAATTCAGCATTTGTAATTTCCCTTAGACTAAACACAATCAAACTATATATATATATATATATATATATATATATATATATATGTATGTATGTATGTATGTATATATATATATAATTATATACATACCATTTTATTAATATATCATTATATATGTGTATAGTTCTATATATATATATATATATATATATATATATATATATACAGAATAATCTCGTTGACACACCGGTTCACTGAAGGTAAGTAACGATGAGCATACCAGCGATCATTTGGGAAGACTAGGTGTTGTATGTACCTTGCAGATACGAAGAAATTTCCAGATTGGTTTCTGGGGGTGCGTTTAATTCTCGCCCAAAAACTGATGAAAAATCTTGCTCCGTGTCTGAATACACTTTATGTAAAATTTCAATTGTTTGGACCCCTTAATTGGCTGAATAGTTTGCTAGAGACCGCAAAGGTCGAATCGATTTAACTTGGAACTCTTGGTAACCATGTTCTAGGCGAAAACTCGATTAAAAACTTGCGCTATGTTTGAATGCATTTTATGCAAAATTTTAAATGTTTAGACCAAAGATTTGCTGAGTAATGTGGTAAAAACGGACATTTTTTAATATTGACTCCAATTTTGACGCCTTAACAGTTATTTTTTTTTGATCCAATGAAGTTAAAATATTTGATCCATGTCCAAATAACCTTCATCTAAAATTTCAAGTGTTTAGACTCAAAATTAGCGGAAGAGTTTGTTAGAGTTTGCAAAGGACAAATCGTTGAATCTTAACGTCCTGACAGCCAAACTACTGGCCGAAAACCGATTAAAAAGATATTCCCAAATCTCAATACACTTTATGTAAATCTCGAGTCTGTCGACTAAAAATTGACAGAGTAGTTGTGTGGAGAAATGTACGCAGACAGACACAGAAACAGATAATTTCATTTTTCACACACACACACACACCAATATATATATATATATAGTCATCCACATACAATACGTTTTCGTTGTATCACAGCTCATCAGTGCGGATAGACAGGCAACTATCTGAAACCAGGATCGAAACCCGACCGCCCAAACGATAGTCAAATCTTCTAACCATTACGCTATATGGTTGCTACTGTGCAGGCAGTGAATTATCGATGTTTTGACATATTTCCAAATGCCGAAACTCGATTTGTTTATACAAAGAGCATCGCTTAATACGCTAATGGAAGTGAGTATATCACTTCCCAATATGCTCTACCCAAGATGAGGAGCATTATAGTCATCCACATACATTTTTTTATTCGCTATACACTACTGTTTCGCCGTATTACTGCTCATCAGTGCGGAAAGACAGACAACTACTTCAAGCCAGGAGATTATATATATATATATATATATATATATATATATATATATATATATATATATATATATATATATATATATAAAGGGAGAGAGCTAGGAACAGAATATTACTCTGCGAAATACTATAAAGCTACACTCATGCATTGAGTGCCGCTACAATAAATATCATGTTAAATGCCAGCATAATAATCAGAGAGGTAAAGTAATATTCTTAACGACTCAGATTGTATAGTTTATTAGAATAAACACTACTTAATTATAAAAACAATCGTAAACAATACATCCATGACTAAAACATGGACGCTATAGTGTAGTTTACTCGACATAAATTTTCATACTACTACAGAGCTCCGCTAACCTATTGAACACTGTTAAAGTAAATACCGAAAATGCATACACGCAATGTATCATCCATATATCATTATATATATGTATATATACGAAACGAAAATAGTATTTCAATAAACGTAACCATATATATATATATATAAATATATATATGTGTATGTATATATATATATGTATATATACATACATACATATATATATATGTATGTATGTATATATATATGTATATATATATATATATATATATCTGTGTTTGTGTGTGTGTGAGTGTGTTTGATGGGTTATAGGATATAAGAATACTAAAGGCGTATGCTGAATTGTACTTTCCGGCCTTTTTTTTACACCTTTTCGAAAACAAGCTAATAAGACAAAACTTGTGATATATGGTCTAACTCTGACATATATAAAAACCGTCATCTAAAAATTAAATGAATTGGAAGCCTTAGAACATCCTAGTCGATGTTTTTTTTTCCGTGGATATTTTAATATTAATATATATATATATATATATATATATATATATATATATATATATATATATATATATATATATATATATATATATACACACACACACGTTGGACTATATAAAGTTAAAATATGCTTTGAATACTGGGTCACGCGTAGTCTATTATATATATATGTATATATATATATATATATATATATATATATATATATATATAATAGACTACGCGTGACCCATTTGGTCAGTATGTAATATTAATTATGGAATTAATGTATGGGGGTGACACTTGTGACGTAAAGAAAATAGTATTTTGTGACATAACAGAAACAATTCTATGAAAGTATTTTAACATGGAAAGAGAATATAGATAGATTTCTATGAGTTGTTCTGTTTATAATTTTTTATTTTTGGAAAATACTTACGGCCATTGAATTATAAGTGGTTTGCAATACTTATAGGTAAATGAGCACTGGACAGATTCCATATTACTTAAAGTTAAATTCAAATTTTTATATATCTTTTAATTTAAACACGGAAAAAACCCAATTGGGACGCTGAAAACGTACACAGTAAAACAATACTTGTATTATTTTATTGTCGCGCTGATTATTTATTTGTAACGCAAAGTTAAAAATAAAAAACATATTTTCGCGGTTATTTATTTATGTTGGTTTTGTAGAAGGAAATATATGAATGTTTTTTAAGAAAGGTGTATGAAAAAATGGAAAATATTATTTTTTTATATCGTGGTTGTAAAATGCTCTTGTGCCTGTCAACGGGTTTAAAATAACTTAAACGTAATACGGAAATGAACGATGTAAAAAATGCAGAAAGTATTAATAATTGTTTATTTGGATAAGTTAAACGCGAAAAAAAGCAATTGGGACGCTGAAAACGTACACAGTAATACAATACCTTTTATTATCGCGTTAATTATTTGTTTATGTACGCATGCGCAACCGGAAGTCATGAACCGGATGTTGGGTTACAACACTCGTTACAAGATCATTTTAGTTTTATAATTATGTTGATATATATGTGCGTGCGCATGTGTGTGCTTGTGTGTGTGTGCGTGCGTGCGTGTGTGTGTATATGCATACGGGCGTGCATGCGTGTGTATGTGTTCTTCGTAGAACTGAACAGATAAATACGAAATGTGTGTCATAGAAAAAGCAACAAAGCAGATGAAAATATTCATTCGTTATTTTTCAAATAGAATAATTGCAATCTCATACGCTGGAAGATCGTATCAAACTGACTTTTTTTATTTGACTTTGTGAATGCAGTTATAGTAATAGACGTTTTATATCATTTATCTATGAAGAACTCTTTTTATTGAACAATTAGCATTACTATGAAAGCTATATGAATTCATGAAAAACAACTACTAATGATTTTAGTATTAAACATTCATACCAAAGTTGCTAATGGTAAATGCGCCAAATATTACAAATTATTCAACCAACGTTTTGCTAGCGTGATTAAAATTTTAATTGTTTGTTCATTAATACACACACACACTGACTCACGCACACGCATACACACATATGATGTTTACAAACAATTCTTTTATAGCAAGTATATTGATATCACATTCATATCATTTATTTGAAATATCGAATGTCTTACACGTGTTTCGTTGAATAGCATAGGTAGATCAAACAACTCATAAGAGCGCCACATAACTCCATTTTTTCTTATAGATTTACGTGAGTCTCTGCTGAGTTGTTTGGTCTACCTATGCCATTCAACGAAACATGTGAAAGACGCACTATATATCAAATAAAATTATATGAATATGATTGAAATATACTTGCGGTATTTCACTTGCTTAAATGATATTTATATTCGGATGGTGCAATTCATTTTTATTGAACTTAAATAGATCTGGCAAATTTTAAAAGCTATATATATATATATATATATATATATATATATATATATATATATATAATGTGTGTATTAATGAACATATATATATATATATATATATATATAATGTGTGTATTAATGAACATATATATATATATATATATATATATATATATATATATATATATATATATAAGACAAAAGACTATATTCCTTTGTTCATGATGTTGGCCATCTTATAATTAATTCCTTTAATTCAGTTGACATTTACAATTCTTGACAACTGAAATATATATATATATATATATATATATATATATATATATATATATATATATATATATATATATATATATATTGTTTATGAAGAGAGAGAGGGAGAGAGCGAGAGAGAAAGAAAGAGCGGGCGATACATAAATAGACAGATAGATACTATCTTGTTCAATTAATTCGGAATTTTAATATATATATATATATATATATATATAATTTCTTTTTTTAATATTATGCCACACAATAATGGATATGTTTCGGTCAGCTAGTTAGTTACTTCGTATGGCATCAGATGACTGCTTATGCAAAAACACAGAGAAAGTATATATATATATATATATATTTATATATATATATATATATATATACTTCAAAAGTAGAATAGTGCTTGGCCCCAAAATTGGCGGAGGAGTTTGATAGAGTTTTTAAAGGCGAAATCGTTGAACTATGATCCCTTGACAGCACAATTTCTGACCGAAAACCGATTAAATAGATTTCCCCAAATCTCAATCCCCCTTCTGGCAATTATCGAGTCCGCAGACTGAAAATTGACAGAGTAGTATGGTCGGGAAATGTACACACCGAGACACTCATACATACACACGTACAGACAATTTTATCGAGATAGTTAGTCCACAGTCATAATTTTTGTTTATATTTTTCAGTTTTTGTATTTTAATTTTGAATTTTCTTTCTCCAAAAATTTTTGTAAAAACCCGTACTTCTTTTTACACTGTTTTACTAACATATCTATAATATAAAGCTGAATGTGTGTGTGTTTGTGTGTCTGGTCACGAATAGGTTCCTATATGGTTGACTATTTAAAAAAAAAACTGATTACATATAATGATAGATGTATCGAGACACAGGAATGGGCATGTTTGATCTTGCAGAACGGTGGTTCATTAAAGTTCGCGACTGGTCCACAAAGTATAGAAATAAAAAAATTAAAAATTAAAAAAAACGTATATGATTATACTTTGATAAGTATGTTTTAACTTAAATATGGATGGTATAATAAAATTGTGGGGTCTGCGTTCGTGCCAGGCCTCCATAGAATGGAAATAGGCACAAACTTTAATTAAGACTTTTCATATCTATCTGCGTAAGTATACTTTGATAATCATGTTTCAGTTTGAAGAAATATGGTATAATAAAATTATGGGGTGTTCGTTCGCGCCTCACCTTCATAGAATGGAACTATATCAAAAAGTTTAACAAGGTTTTTTTTTAATATAGATCCACATAATATTGTGATAAGTTTTTCAGTGTGAACAGGTATGGTATAATAAATTATGGGATTTATCTATTGTATTTTTACTTTCATCATATTTTTCTTTGGTTTTGATACTCCCGAATTCGAAGCTACCCCTTTACAACTCTTCCTTTTCATAACCTATCATACTTTCATAAATCAGAGTCCAGTTTCTGTAGGCTTTTTTTGAACCCAGTCAACGATGGGCACGTTTGCTAGTATATATATATATATATATATATATATATATATATATATATATATATATATATATATATACAGAAAGACACATGGAGAGTAATAAAGACACATTTTTGTATCTCAGAAAGTAAAAAGATTTTTTAATGTTTATTTTATAAAGATCATCCTCCCTTTTTATTCCGCATTTATACATACCTGTTGTCGCCATATTTAGTTGTGTTATTACCTAACATGCCCGATACGTGACACACGTACATTTACGTCACGCTCTCTCTTTCCTGCTTATCATAAGCACTGTTTTAATCAGAGAAACGCAGCATGTGGTATGCGAACGGAAGGAGAGTGACAACAAGTTTCCCATGATCAAATATATGAATGGTTGCGTGTGTTTTTAGAAAAGCCCCTTGATATCTTAAAAATTTATATGGTAAAATAATATAAAAAAAGAGAAAATACAAATTCTTGTTAAGGTGAGGATATATTCCTAATGTCAAAAATAAGTATTTCTAACATCCATATGAAGCGTGTTAATATGTTTTGTTAAAAAAAATCAGACTTAGTAAGATATCTGAGAATTCACAAATGAGAGAGAGAGAGAGAAAGAGTAAGAGAGAGGGAGAGAGAGAGGAAGAAAGAGTGAGTACAGTAAGATAGAGATATAGAGGGCTCGTGAGGGTGAGAGACATAAAGAGAAAGGGAAAGAATATATTTTTTTTTACACAGTGATCACCACTTATCAAGGCCCGGAAGCCACTCAGGGATAAGGGTTATTGCAAGTACATTATGTTAGTGTGGAGATTTGATGAAGTGTTTACTTAAGGGGGCGGTTCATTAGGAATTTGTTTACGTTGGACTTGAACACATCCAAGTTGTAGTCCGGTGGGAAGCAGGCAGACGGAACAGAGTTCCACAGGCGTTCAGTTCTAAGAAAGAAGCTTTGTTCATGGAATCCGCATTTTGATTTAGGCACAGATATAGAGTGGGGGAAATTTTTCACAGTGGATTCAGCTAGACGGGTGTTTTTCGTGAAGGATTGGCGAGGGGGGGACCAGAGATTGGAGTTCAGACGAACACCTGCCATGGAAATAACGATAAAACAAGGATAGGCTCGCAACGTCTCTTCTGTGGGAGAGAGGTTGCAGGGTAGAGAAAAGGGCATCCCCCACTAAGCCACGAAGTCTATTTTGTACTCTGTCAAGGCAGGATAGGCTGTTTTTAGCAGCTCCTGTCCAGATATGGCAACAGTATTTAATCCTTGGCCGTACTTGGCTTTTATATAGATAGAGAATTGCATCAGTAGTGAGATATCTTCTGGAGCGGTAGAAGGATCCCACCATCTTTCCAGCGACCTTGGCAACAGACTTGATGTACGTGTTCCATTTCAGATCAGGAGTAAAGGTCAAACCCAGAAGCTTGTCAAAACACGGGGCCTCACCCAGACGAGAGCCATCCATCACAATTGATGCTAGATGGGGATCAGAGCGTTGATGATGTAAGGATAGGAGTTTGGTTTTGGATGCATTAAAGGTAACCAGCCACATCTTCCCCCACTGAACCACGCGTTCGAGATCAGAGGAGAGAGAATCACAGAGAACTTTGTCATTTACAGCCTTTGGTTGTGTATGTGGTATTTTTGCGTTTTGCAGTGAGCAGTTTAACTACGAATTTAATAATAATAATAATAATAATAATAATAATAATAATAATAATAATAATAATAATAACTAGCAAGACCTGTGGAAATCTCACAGCAGCATATTTCATATGTAATATATTGTTGATGGGCATGCTGTGAGCGCTCTGTTCAGAATGAATGAAGACAAAATCATATTATTTTAGTTTTTTTTATTAGAACTGTACTGGCCCCTTACTAAAATAATAACTTTGATATATTTCCTGGGCTGATTATTTCATTACAAACACACCGGTCAATTAACTCACATTTTATCATTTTTGATAATTATATGGCACACCTTACTAAAATAATAACTTTGATATATCGTCTAGGCTGATTATTTCATTACAAACACACACATCAATCAACTCACATTTTATCATTTTTCATAATTTTTGGATTGGTTACTAATTTCTACAAGATTTTGTTAATAATTTAAACCAACGGTGTTGCCCAACCTTACTAAAATAATAACTTTGATACATTTGCTGGGCTGATTATTTCATTACAAACACACTAATCAATTAATCTCCATTTCATCATTTTTCATAATTCTTCAGTATGTTACTAATTTCGACAATCATTTTTCATAATGTATACCCACATTACTGCCCCCTTCTTAATAAAATATTAACTTTGAAATATTGTTTGGGCTAAATTATTTCATTACAAACACACTACTGCATGAAATCACATTTAACATTTTTCATAATTCTTGAACATGTTACTTATTTCGACAATAATTTTTCATAATTTTAAACCACATTTTCGCCCTTCCCTCTTTATGAAATAATAACTTTGATATATTGTCTAGGCTGATTATATCCTTACAAACACACCAATCAATTAACTAATATTTCATCATTTTTTCGTAATTCTTGGATATGTTACTAATTTCGACAATAATTGTTCATAATTTAAGCCCACCTTATCTCCTTCCCCTTTATTTATATATAATAACTTTGATATATTGTCTAGGCTGATTATTTTATTATAAACACACCAATCAATTAAATCACATTTCGTCATTTTTCGTAATTCTTGGATTTGTTACTAATTTCGACAATAATTTTTTTTTATTATTTAAACCATCATCGTCGCCCTCTCTAACTAAAAATGTCTTTGATACATTGTCTTGTCTGATTATTTCATAAAAAAACACAAGTATCAATTAACTCACACTTCATCATTTTTCTTAATTTTTGGATATGTTACTAATTTCGACAATTATTTTTAATATTTTTATTCCACATTATCAACCCCTCCACTACTAAAATAATAACTTTGATATATTATCTGGGATGATTATTTCATTTCAAACACACCAATCAATTAACTCACATTTCGCCATTTTTCATAATTCTTGGATATGTTACAGATGTCGACAATTATTTTTCATCGTTTTAACCCACATCATCGCTCTACTTACTAAAATAATAACTTTGATATATTGTCTGGTCTAATTATTTCATTGCAAATACGCTAATGCATTAAGTAACATAATATCATTTTTCATAACTTTTGATATGACAATTATTTTTCATAATTTAAACCATCCTTATCGCCCTCTCTTACTAACATAATTACTTTGATATATTTCCTGGGCTGATTATTTTATTATAAACACATAATCGATTAACTCACATTTAATCTTTGTTCATAATCCTGGATATGTTACTAATTTCGACAATATTTTTATAATGAAAAACCCACATTATACCTCTCCCTCCTACTTATATAATATATTTGGTATATTGTCTGGGCTTGTTATATCATTACAAACACACCAATCAATTAACTCACATTTCATCATTTTTCATAATTCTTAGATATGTTACTAATTTCGGCAATAATTTTCATAACTTTAGCCCACTATGTCCCCCCCCCTTACTTAAATAATAGCTTTGATATATTGGCTGGGCTGATTATTTCATTACAAACAAATCAATCAATTCTGGGTATTCTCACAGTATATATGTTTCATCTATCTTATACAATCCCGGGTGACGCCCCATTATTCTGCTAATATATATCGTTCACCTATCTCATTCGATCCCGGGTGACGCTCGGTATTTTGCTACTATATGTTTTCCACCAATCTCATTCAATACTGGGTGACGCTTTCTGATAGTATATATTTGCACATCTCATTCAATCCCGGGACTGACTTCATGTCCGCCACCCCACTGTTAAAAATATACATTAAATAAAGTAATTTTTTAATCGTAAACTTTTTCAGCCATTTCCTGGACTGACTTTATATTCCAAACCCACTGCTAAAAATATACATAAAATAATGTAATGTCTAAATAGTAAACTGTTTCAGCCATTTCTGAAACTGACTTATAATCCCCACTCCATTGTTCAAAATATACATGAAATAAAGTAATGTAGAAATCGTAACCTTTTTCAGCCATTTCCGGGACCGACTTCTTATCTTCCATCCTACTATTAAAAATATGCATTAAATAAAGTAATGTCTAAAACGTAAATGGTTGCAGCCATTTCCGGAACCGACCTCATATTTCCCATCCCAATGTTAAAAATATACATTAAATAAAATAATGTGTAACGCGGAAACGGTTTCACCCATTTTCTGGACAGATTTAATATCCCCCATCCCACTGTTAAAATATGCATGAAATAAAGTAATGTTTAAATCGTAAACGGTTTGAGTAATTTCCGGGGCGGACTTCATATCCCGTAACCCACTGCTTAAAATATACTTGAAATAAAGTAATGTTTAAATCATAACCTGTTTCAGCAGCTTTTCGAAAGTAATACATAAAAACATTAACCCGGTTAGATATTAGGCAACCATTGCTTCAACATAAATTTCTGAGTGTAGTATCAGTTTCAGCATTCCGGTGATTAAATCCCCCCTATTTTTGGTCTTGGTATACAATTTTTTTTATTGACTAGAGTGCCCCTTTTAGGGAGCTGGTTTACAAGTAAACAAAAAGAATAATCAGAACGGACATTTTCCAGGGCATTTTATAATTAATGAGAAGTGACATTTCCAGGGCATTTTGTAATTAAATCAGAAATAACTTTTTCCAGTTACTTTTTTTAACTTAGTTACTTTAAACATAGTACCTATTCACAATGTCTCTCCACGGGACAGATTTAGACACCAGGGTCGTTTTTTAATGTGGAGAAAAAATTGTCTTAGTCGTAAAGGATTTCTCTTCCACTGAGAGAGAGAAGAAATTGAAATGTAGCACCTGAAGAAAGATACTACACTTTGATCTTAGCAAAAAGGCCAAGAAAGACAAATTATTTTTATTAGCTTTGCCTCAACAGCGACACCAATTTTTCCCCCTTTTTTTAGGGATGCAGACCATGATAACGGACGTAAGCGTAATAATATAATGATGATAATAATAACAACAACTAGCGTGATCTGTGGAAATTCCACAGCGGACTCTTTCATATGTAATATATTGATGTTGGTAATCTAAAGAAGTTCAGCGTAAATGAAGACTCGCTGATATTATTGTACCTATTTACAATGCCTCCCCACGGGACAGAGTTTCATCAGTTATATT
>NC_136483.1:155383492-155403492 GCF_053919585.1 Euprymna scolopes
AATAGAAATAGAATAGAAGAAGAAGAAGAAGAAGAATAGATAGAAGAAGATAGAAGAGAAGAGATAACGCAAACATTATGTTCATCCATAATAATTATTTTGCTAAAGACATTTCCTCTGAAGAGATAATCCATGCATTGAAAATATATTGGATTAAGGAAGGAACGTTAAAGTTAGTCTATTTGTTGCTTCAAATAATACATCTTGTTTATAATTTCTGTTTTTTTACTGCAATAAGTTAAATATAAATCATACAATTGAATATATATAAACAGCAAAATTATCTACGACTTCATACCGTAATGGTTAACGTGCTGGACTGTGATACACGTGGTCCGGCGTTCGATTCATAGACACAGTCAAGCTACGCTGAAGAGAGGTAGGAACCTCGAAACATACATGTCCGGAGGTAACTGTTTTAAAAATAATAATACAAACGTGAATTTATTATATATATATATATATATATATATATATATATATATATATATATATATATATATATATATATATATATAATCATCCACATATAGTATTGTCTCTCTGTTTCACAGCTTATCAGTGCTGTTGGACAAGCAACTACCTCAACCCAGGATCTAAGCCCGATCGGCCAAACGACAGTCGGAGCTTCTAACCGCTATAAGCCTGCTGCTATGCGAGCAGTGAATTAACAATGTTTTGACATTGTCCAAAGCACCTAAGCTCAATTTGTTTACACAAAGAGCATCGCTTCAGACGCTAATGGTAATTTCTTTTTCACTTTCCTTAATGTCTTCTCTTTATCTGTTGTATCAAATGTAGTGTATAAACTCTTTTTGGTGTTTTTATCTATCTTTTTCACTTGTGCCTTTTTTATATTTATGCATTTGTGTCATTTTTTGAAATGACATTTTTCCATTTTCGATTTTTTTAAATACGTTATTATTAGGAAACAGCCAACTCGCGGTTATGCAACGTTCTGGATTTCAGCACTTTACAACACTTTGGATTGTCTAATATCTGCCTCAAATTGTTTGTTTATTAGTTAGTGTCTGTAGGGTTTAGTTTTTTTTTTTAATGATAGTACTTATTTTACATATATGTATTTCTTATTATTAAAACATTTGTTTATGTTTCTTACAACAAAACAACTATGATCTATGTGTAGTAATCAATCTACTAAAAAAATATTGAGTACGTTAGAATTACATAATATAATCGTTTTTCGTCTGCCGTGCGGATAGTGTTCGCCTCCAGTTAAAATTAATGCGATATTTACATTTTGAATCTCACATTAGACTATTGTGGCTGTTTTGATAAGTATCATAAACTTGTTTATTTTTATTTTTTTATTGCGATTTTATCTAATGAACCTGTTTCTCACTTTAATTAACGTTAACAAATTAACGGACTGAGAAAGTTACCGTTACATACATTTACGCTAACACACACACACACACACACACACACACACACACACACACATATATATATATATATATATATATATATATATACATAAACATATATTATACTTTATTTATACAAACATTATTGACTACATGTATGCATACATGTGTCTAGTTCATTTTTCTGTAGAATTTTGCAGCAGATATATGCGTGCACATACAGTAGCGTTCAAAACTAAGGGACAAAATGTTAAAACCTAATATTTGTTAGAAATAACAACTGTGAAAAGTTTAAATTTTGACAACTGATAGTCGTTATCATCCATAATAATATACTACAATTTTAATCATTTGCAAAGGATAGAAAAAGAATTAAAACAATTATATATTTATTTTATAAAAATGCAATCATTTAAGCCGCTTCGAGCCAATCTGCGATCTTCTGCCTCGAAGGAGAAAGTTTGAAAAATAATAGAGAGAGACAGACTCATCAAGAACTTGTTTACATTAGACGTGAAGACGACCACATTGTAATTAGCTCGAAAGCTGGCAAACGGAAGACAGTTCCACAGGTGC
Organism: Euprymna scolopes; assembly: GCF_053919585.1. NCBI lineage: Eukaryota > Metazoa > Mollusca > Cephalopoda > Sepiida > Sepiolidae > Euprymna > Euprymna scolopes. The sequence goes on from NC_136483.1 coordinate 155,385,457, forward strand.
GCAGTTCTAAGGAAGAAGCTTTGTTCATGGAATCACCGTTTAGGTTTAGGTACGGATAAAGAGTGGGGGGAAATTATTGTTAGTGTTTTCAGCTAGAAGAGTGTTTCTCATGAAAGTTTGGCGAGAGGGGCCATAGATTGGAGTTCAGAGGAGCACTTACCATGGGAATAACGATAAAGCAGAGAGAGGCTGCAACATCTCTTCTGTGAGAAAGATGTTACAGGGAAGAGAAAAGGGGGTCATCCCCTATGAGGCTATAAAGTCTATTTTGAACTCTGTCAAGGCAGGATAAGTCCTTTCTGGCAGGTGCTGCTCAGATGTGGCAACAGTACTCCATCTTTGGACGTACCTGGCTCTTATATAGGTAGAGAATTGCATCAGCAGTGAGATATCTACTGGATCGATAGAAAGATCCCACCATTTTTCCAGCGACCTTGGCAACGGATTTGATGTATATGTTCCATTTCAGATCAGGAGTGAAGAGGAAGCCCAGAAGCTTGTCAATACATAAAGCCTCCCCAAGACATTCATTTCAATTGATGCCAAATGGGGATCAGAGCGTTGATGATCTAAAGATAGAAGCTTGGTTTTAGATGCATTAAAAGTAACAAGCCTCTTCTTCCCCATTGTAGCACGTGCTCAAGATCAGGGGAGAGAGAATAAGAGAGAATGCTGTCATTTACGCCCTTTGCTTTGCTGCTATAGATGGTAGTGTCGTAAGCATAAATGAGTATGAATGATCTAAGGATGTGATTTGGAAGATCGTTGATGTAGATCAGGAAGAGAATTGGGCCCAGGATGGACATTAAGGGACTCCAGCATTAATACTGAGAACTTCTGATTTCTACCCACCAACCACTACTCTTATGAACCTATCAGAGAAAAATAATTTAATTATTGAAAAAACATATCCAGCTATACCATAGCTGCAGATTTTGTGAAGTAGTCTTTTATGTCATATCCGATCAAAGGCCTTGATATGTCAAGAGCAAGTGCCCTAGAAAGGAGGCCTCCATCGAGAGATTCGGTAATCTTATGAGATGTAACTCTAAGCACATTTGCTGTAGATCTAGCAGAACGGAATCCATATTGCATGTCACTAAGAATGTTATTTTTGCTGAGGTTGTTGGCTACTTCTTTACTTAACACGTACGAGGGGCGTGCAATAAGTAATGCCCCTGCCCCACTTCCTATAGCAGTAGAGCTACGAAACTTGGCACAGTTATTAGTCTTTCTCTAGATAGGAACCACCTAGAGTTATGCATTTCTCCCATCGTTTGATGCAGCTTTGGTGCCCTTTTATGTAGAACATCTCAGGTTGGTCCTCCAACAACGACGTGACTTCAGAAATCAAGGTTGCATCATCTGGGAAACGCTTTCCTTTCAAAAATAACTTCATGGCTGGCAAGAGGTGAAAGTCAGAGGTCAGGGGAGTAGGGAGGATGGGGGAGGATTTCATAACCACACGCCTGTGCTTCTGATCTGGCAACATGCGGGTTGTGGACCGGAGCGTTCTCCAGCAGGAGGAGGGTACATTTGCTGAACTTGTCCAGACTCTTGATTTTGATAGCTTCCCTTAATTTCCTCAAAAGTGAAGCATAATAGGCTCATGTAATTGGGGTACTCTTTCCAGGAAATTTGTCATCACTACTCCGTCATGGTCCCAGAAGACTGTGAGCATGACCTTGCCAGCGGAGGGCTGCATCCTTGCCATCTTTGGGGGTGGTGAGTCCAAGTGCTTTCACTACATTTACTGGGCTTTGGTCTCTGGATCATAGTGATGGACCCAGGTTTTATCCTGTGTAATCAGTCTTTTGAAAAACTTTGACTCATCTTCTTGGCACATCTCCAAATTCATCCTCGAGCACTCGATGTTCTCGCTTCTGGAATGGTGTGAGCAATCTGGGAATCCATCTGGCAGACACCTTATGCATATGCAAATGGGCATGAATGATAGTTTCCACAGATCCTGTACTAATCTTGACATTTTGGGCTATTTGGCGAAGAGTAATGAGCCAATCTTCCAAAATGGCAGCCTCAACTTGACGGATAGATGCCTCATCAATGGCAGAAGGAGGGCGACCAGGTCTGGGAGCTGTTTCCACAGATTTCCGACCATATTTGAATTCACGGTGCTAGCGTTTTACAAGGTCATATGATGGGGCATTATCATCATAAGTTTCTTTCATTTCATAAAAAGTCTCAAGTGGTGTGCGTCCTTTCAAATACAAAAACCGCATCACTACTCGACACTCAACAGGTTCCATTTCACACCTGACACAGTTCAAACACCTGTAAAACAGAACCCCCAATTAGTTCAGAGCTGTAATTTGCCACATAACCCGTAGAAACATAAATCATTGCACATGCAAAATTTCAGCTAGATCAGACAACTGGAAGTGGATCAGGGGCATTACTTATTGCACGCCCCTCGTATTCCAGTATCTTACATATGATGCGTATTAGTCTGTACTGAGAGAGTGATAACCGATCAGCTGGATTCTTAAATACAGGGGATACTGATTTTCCATGGTGTTGGGAAATAATTTTCCTTAAGACAACATTCAAACAGCTTTGTAAATATGGTAACTTTTTCATCACTATAATTGGAATGCCGTCAGATTCAGTTGCTTTGCTGGAATCAAGGTGTTTGATTAGCTTGACAACATAACGCACATATATTTTTCTGATACAGGAGGAAATACTAGGATCGGCTGCATTAGTCGCATAGTGTAGAATTAGCTGCAAAGCTCTTGGCAAAGAGTTTGACTTTGTCTGATGCTGAAACGATTACCCCAGGTCCATTGATGATAGTTGAATAAAAATAATAAATAGACTTGACTAAGTGAGATTATTTTATTGCAATCTAGATAACATGTTTTTAATTTTAACTAAGGAGAAAGGGAGATATAATATAGATACTTTCCGATGTAGATTTGCTTTACAGGTGTACTTTTTGTTACAGAGCTAAGGTTTACGAGTATTTAATCTACAGCTATTTGTAGCTGAATTCGTTTGAAAAAAGTCAGAGTGAAAGAGAGATAGAGAACGAAAGAGAGAGAGCAAGATAGAGGATAGAAAGAAAGGGGGAGCTCAGGTTGTTTTTTTGTACACACGTCCACCACTAATAAGGAATATCACCACTTAGATGCAAAGAACTACTTTTTGGGAACATGCTGATAGAAAATGAACAAGATGTTGTTAATTTTACATTTAAACTTCTGCATATCAGTACAGTCAGGAAAGCAGGTAGAAGAAAGTGGATTCCAAAGTCTATCTGCTCGAGGAAAGAAACTATTAGAAAACTTTTAGGGACCTCAACAGTGAAATGGTGAGATGTTGTTGTTGAGCTGATTTGTCGGGGATATGTACGTCTAGGAGGCAAAATTGCAACGAGTTAATCAGAGCACATTGCATCAAAATATTTGTAAAGCGGGCACAGGGATGCAGCATTAGTGTTGTCTCTGTGTATGCGTATGTGCAGGTGTGTGCGTTATCGCCCATCTTAACGGGCACGTGAGCGAACGAGCGAGCGATGAGATATAGTTGACTCACATAAATACTATGAACGCTCCAGTTCAGGGTAAAATTATCCGCGAGTGGGTGTCCTTTATGGAGTCATACACGTTTGGATGTAAGTTCGAATGGAAGCTTCAATGTTTTAAAGCAGGGGCGGGATCGTTCTGCTCTCAACCGTACGCAGGGTAACCGTAAACAACATCTTAAAGCGGATTTAATGCTTCGTTGCTTATTGGAAAATATCATATGTGCCTGTTTACGTGTAGATATATGTTTTAGTGTGTATTATTGTATCGTATGTCTGTACATAGATACCATATATCTATGCATGTATATTCATATGCATATATATATATATATATATATATATATATATATATATATATATATACTAGCAAAAGTACCCGTCGTTGACTGGGTTCAAAAACAGACTACAGAAAATGGACTCTGATTTATGAAAGTATGATATTATGAAAAGGAACGGTTTTAAAGAGATAGCTTCGAATTTAGGGGTATCAAAACCAAAGCAAAATATGATGAAAGTAACAAAAATAGATAACCCCCATAATTTATTATACCATACCTGTTCACACTGAAACACTTATCACAATATTCTGTGGATCTATATTAAAAAACTTTGTTAAACTTTGTGACATATTTCCATTCTATGAAGGTCAGGCGCGAACGAATACCCCATAATTTTATTATACCATATTTCTTCAAAATGAAACATAATTATCAAAATATACTTACGCAGATAGATATGAAAAGTCTTTATTAAAGTTTGTGCCTATTTAAATTCCATGGAGGCCAGGCGCGACCGCAGACCCAACAATTTTATTATACCATCCCTATTTAAGTTAAAACATACTTATAGAAGTAGTCTTATGTACATCTATATCTAAAACACTTGTAAGCATTTTTTTAAATTTTTTTATTTCCATACTTTGTGGACCATGCGCGAACGCAGACCCCACAATTTTAACGAATCACGGTTCTGCCATATCAAACATACCCATTCCTGTGTCTGGATACATCTTCTATCATTATATGTAATCAGTTTTTTAAAATAGTCAACCATATAGGAGCCTATTCGTGACAAGACTCACACACACACACACACACACATTCAGCTTTATATATATATATATATATATATATATATATATATATATATATATATATATATATAACAGCTCTTTATAGTGGCCAGTCTTTTAAAAATACTAGCATTAATGAAGACCTAGGGATTCGGTTGCCTGAAGAGAGTCCAAAATAGTGGGTCAATGTCTGGCGTTTGATAGAATTCTCCATTCCTAGCAAAGTGATTATATATACATACATATATATATATATATATATATATATATATATATATGTATATATATATATAATTTTTAGTTTTAACTAGTCTCATCTTACTGCGGTCCTAACTGCTATCTGCAGTTCTGTTCTCCTCTGCCATCCTGAATATTTATTTGTTTTATCTTTGAAAGCGGGAGGTTTTTTTCTCACAAATTAATCAAAGTTCAATACCATCAACGGACCTTATATATATCGGACATACCAAAAACTTGGTTACAAATTAATTATATAACGAGGGTAGGAATGATAGATGAATAAACAGTTAGACGTTTCTCTACTTAAACATACCCGTCTATTTGTTTGTTTGTTTTTATTTTCTTTACTCTTGTGATTCCGGTTCTTTCCGTATTGCTTTTGGCTTCTACAACTTCCATATATTCTTTTACCAGCAATGCTTCAAGCAAACTACCTTTTATATATAATTATTTACTATAATAATTCTATACCTACAGACACTAGTGTTTCATATTTTTGGGAATCATCAGTGCAGGGTGTTACGATTAACGCCAGTCGAGAGATTGGACCCCCGGCAACAGAAGTCATGTCTCACTTCGTTAGCAAGGACCCGAACCACTCGGCTACCGACAACCACGAGATATACGGTTGTAATTAAACATTTAATCTTTTTAAATGCTTTTAACGTCAGTAAGACTGATCTAGTTATTATATGACGATCTACGCATATGAGCTAAGTTGATCGACTTATCACAACTGAAAGTGCTCAACGGTAAGAAACAAGTTTCTTAAAGGGACTGACATAATTATTAACTATAATAATTAAATACCTACAAACACTAGTATTTCATCCTTTCGGGAATCATCAGTCGAGGGGGTAACGATTAACATCAGTCGCGAGATTCGAACGCCGCAATAGAAGTCATCTCTGGCTTCATATATATATTTCTGTGGAAATATGATTTTTTCGATGACATTTCACCTTTTGTTCTAAATTAATGAATCTCAATGTAAGTATTGAGCATATAACAAACAAATGACAAAACTGTATATTCTGAATTTGATTATGTTTCCCAATTTAACATTTATTCATTTAATTTTGTTGTCATTTACAATTCTTGACGGCAACTGTTTCGGAGCGCCAACTTATTCACTTAATTATCATATCAATCAATGAATCTATTTTACCCTTAACTCACCAGAAAAAATGGCATCTAACAATCCATCGAGAGAAAATAAAATGAATTTGGGCATGATTTCAAAATCCCAAAATTAGAAGAAAAGTTGCAATTACCTTTTATTTTATCTTTCATTCCGCCATTATTACAGATGCTGTCTACCCAAAAACACTTTCTCGCGAGTACTTCCTTTTAATAATATTAAAAAAAAATTAAAACTGTTAAAGTTGCTACGAAATCTTAGAATTTATAATTATAGTGTACACAAACGAACTTTATAATAGAAGTTATAGTGTACACAAATGAAATACGAAACAAGCGTAATGGATAAACGTGTAAAAACAAAACGTGCAGAATAATGTGGACAATAGCGCATTAAGGAGGATGCACTAAAACAATAATATAGCCACAAATATAGTAATAGCTAGAGCTGTGACAACAGCATATTCTTTTCATACTTTTGACTCTCGAGTATATATCCGACACAGTTAGACACACTTAATCAACCGAGAACCACATCCGTCTATATAAAAACATATAAGATATTAACAAATATATGCTCAAGAGATCAAACAATGAAAAGAATATGCTGTTGTCATAACCCTAGCAATAACACAACTTCTAAAATAATACAAATTTAAATTAGAAATGTACTAATAAAAAACTGAAAACTTATACTGTAGAATTCGTGCGCTTCCTTTACGACAAAATAAAAACACAAAAAAGCACAATATATACCAGACAATACTCATACTTTATAAAATACAACGTATTTATATTCTCTGTAAATAGAAAATTCAGGTATAAATTACATAAAATCACATTCATCAGTAAAGAAAAAAGTCGATTCCAACCTCAGTATCCAACTAACCTGGAAACCCAATTAAATAATTTTAAGATGTTTAGACAACACTTATTGTTTATGTTTGAATGAGAAGTTGAAATTTTTAATTTAAAACATCCCCGAAATTTACTAAATACTAGAAGTGAAATGCTGATCAATTGTCAACATACAATAAACTAAACTTTAGAATAATCAGTTACGTAACAAAGAAAAAAAGTAAAAAGTAATCAACATCTAAAGTATCCAAATAAATCTTAAAGTAAAAAAAAATAAATAAAAACAATAAATTTGACACACTAAAGAATGAGGTGCACCGTACTCAAACAAAACAAAAGACAAACACGTGAAGTAAATGCCATGCAGGATTTTTTTTGGGAGAAGCTCATCCATAGATTAACAATAACATTAACTCATGGAATAGAAATTACAACCAATTCAATTGATTAGTTCGGTTGACTAAACACTACGAGAATATATAAAACCAAACAGCAATAAAATAACTTCGTTTATACTGTCGATTCCCTCTGGTAATGAAACGCGGACGACTTCGTGTAGCTTAATGGCCATAACATTGCTTCATACACCCCTAATAAGCTCTACTCACGCATTAAGCATTGTTTAATAAAGACTAAATATCTATGTAAAACATTATAATATTATACAGTAGAGTCCAAAACTAAGGGGCAACATATTAAAACCTAATATTTGTTAGAAATAACAGCTGTTGAAGAGCTGCTATTTTAACAAGTGTAGTTGATATCATCCATAGTAAGATAATAACATTTGAATCATTTGCAAAGGATAGAAAATTATATTATATATAGAGATACATAGACAGATATATCACAATGAAATTACATATTTCATGGTTTTAATTTTTTGAAATTCGACAGTTTACTGGTGACATGGTGTTATTATACATTCATGAGGATAATATATAATTTTAAGATATTTCAAATTTATATCCTGTGAGCTTTCTAATCTCAAAGAGTGGTATGAATAATGAAAGATATTTTCTATTCCTAATAATGTTTCATATTATTACGAAATGCAAGGATGAACGGTTATGTGAGAGGTACATAAATCTGTAAGTCGTATCTTTTGAAAGTATGTAATGGTTTAAAAGGAAGTAGTTGCCAAGGCGGTATGTCCCTAATCTGCTAGCACGGAGATAGCCAAAATAACTTGTTCCAAAAGCGTTCCCAAAGCTTCAACGATAGCTAGTGGTGAACGACAAATTCATTTACGCAGTTGCGATAGCATTTTCCATGCTTGGAATTATGTTCGCCTCAAAACCTTCTTGATACTATAATATATCCGATGTAACAGCAGAATACCGATTTCAAAGCTATTACTAACATTTAAATCTTTACTAAAGCGTCTAATTTGATCATCTTGAAGGCTATTATAACGCAGTTTGTGGGAAACATTGTTGACACGAATCAGTGTGTAAAAGAACAATGAGAATATTGAAGGGAGTTCAATAATTTTCAATTATAATATGTTTATTTACCAACAGAAGGCGCCGTATTAAGTAGTAAAAATTGATATCCCAAAATTTTCGAGAATAATATATTCTCCCCTGTAGAAGAGATGCTATTCTAGAAAATTTGAGCATATCAACATTTACACTCTTGGAAGATACATATTATGTTGGTAAATAAATATAATTCTTAAATTCCTTCAATATTGCCATTATTGTTTTATACACAGACTTGTGCCTACAGTATTTTCCCACAAGCTGCATTATAATAGCCTTTCACACTACGCACATTTTTCTCCTATTCTATATTGATCAGTGTAACCTATGTGATATTCACTTATGAATAAAGATTCAGTATTTCCTTTGGTGATCCTGACCACTGCATCCAGAGAACATCATATGAGAAATCTGACGCCGGAAGCACGAAAAGAGACGCAAAGTTCGCTTAATCTGTAATTGGGTAGAATTGTAAATCTGTGAATTGTGTTGGATAAAGATACTTCGTAAAACGATCTATTTTTGCTGTTGTCTATCGAGGTGTCTTAGAATCGTGTTGTTATTCAATACATTGAGGATAAATGTGAACACAGGGAATCCATCTTCTACGCGAAATCAACAGAAGCGAATACCTACTCTTGATTGATCTGCAAGGAGCCAAGATGCAAATGCAATAGAAACTGCATGAGGAATCCTCACTGGAAGATTAAGACAATACTATCCATCAAATTCTTAATCGAAAGTTGCAGATACTGAATTGTAGTCTCAATTCGTGTTCTAATAACGTTGTTCCTATTCACTTGCTTCCCCACGAGGGCAGAGTTAGACACATGGTCGGTTTTTAATGTGGGAGAAGATATTGCTCCCCAATATGAGGCACTTTGGATAGGAACAAAAATAAAAATTGTCGCAGTCATGAACGATTCCCCATCGACTGATCGAGAACGGAAAAGGTGAAGTGTGGTATCAGAACAGATACTGCACTCTGTTCCTAGCCAAAAGGGCAAGTTACTAAAACGGTTTACTATAATATTAAAACTCAAATACTGAGTGTACGGGACTTGATCGATATTCACCAATGCCTGGTATCACAGCTGTGGTGTGAGCATAGGTAAATATTCCCCAACCTCTAACGAAAAATAAAAATAAAAAGGCGTCAGAATCAGCATGAAGGCGAAAAACGAATTTTAAAGTTCATAATATGATTTTTCCTTAACAATAGAAAGAAAAATAAATCTTGTATTTTTATATGTGTGTGCCGATTTAACACGCGAGAGAAAGATTAAATCGCCCGTTGTTTAGCATCAGGTGGAAATGTTCTTGGAAGCAGAGTCCAGGATATAAATGCTATGTTTTAGAACATATGTATGGTCGCTAGGTCTTTATATATTTTTCTCTTCAAAAGAGTCTGATGTGACTAGAATAAAAACTCTAACGAAAGCAAATTGAGAAATCCAACCAAGGCAAAATGTTTTTTTCTTTAAAGAAACATGTTTCTTTTTTTAACCAAAAAGTAATTAAAATTTGTTGTATTAATTTGTTCCATAAATGGGTCAGATGCAACACAAGGTTATTTTTTTTTTTTTTTAATTTTTATTTATTTATTTATTTTTATTTTGAGCGGTGTAATTAATCCTGTGGGATTTTAGCGGTATATTAGCTGCAAAAATATGTCTTTCCTCTTGTGTTTGCGCCATGTGCTTAGCTTGAAGTCAAAGTACCTAGACGGTTTGCTGACAGCCCGCAGGGAGAAGATAGACAAAGAGAAAACGACGCGCGAAATCTAACTGAGCGTTTACCGTCAAGAGACGGAGCCAGGCAGAAAATGGCTTACTCCTGAAATTGCATCATGAACTGGTTCTTTTTCGTGCGTTGTGGATTTTATACATTTTGTCCGGCTCCAGGAGAAAGCTACCAGGAAAAGAATTTATTTAGTGTTTTCTTTTTTAAGCGCAAAGTGGATAAACAGTAGACACTCTGTCACGTTGTACTGTCTTGGAATATGTCTGCCCAGATAAGCAAGGATTGAGTTTTTATAGCAGCAAAATTTGCGTGGGTGTATATAAGGAATGTACACTCAACTGAAACTTTCCTTATCAATCCATTTTAATGTTTCCTGCGTGTCGCTACAACTTGTCCTGATAGGTGCTAAGATAAAGATAAAATATTTATCTTTTTGGTTTCGTATATATATATATATATATATATATATATATATATATATATATATATAAAGGGGGTTAGAACAGTAGTCTTAAGAGCAGAGTGTATTTTAATGTGATAGTAAAATTACTAATTTAATTAAAATATTATAAAATCACAATAAAAACATTGTTTCCGAAACGATCGTACAAATTATTGACTTTGTTGTTGTTCTTTCTCATGAAACAGATTTTTAATTTTTAATTCTAATTGAATTTTAAATTATCAATCACATAACTATATATATATATATATATATATATATATATATTTATATATATATATCCTACATTAGTTATTTTAATTTTATGACGTGAAATGGTCAAATTTCAAATCTAGAATTTTTATTACATGCAAGACGAAGAATACATTCCAATAAGTATATCTCCTTAACCTATAGGTTTTCGATTTTTACCATTCTCCTCAGAGGATAAATATTAGCAAATATTATAAATGGTTTAAACCTAATTTGCTAAATTCAATAAACATCGAAAATCATAATTAAAAGTTTATAAAGTTTTTAATCATAGAGAAAGGGAAATTATATATTGGTTCAAAATGAAAAGGATATTGAATTTTATATCCAAATTATATGGTAAATGCTGACGTGAACGCCTTTGGTAGCAGCGAAGCAAAGGGATCTAATGCATATTTTCAATCTTTCACGGCACAAGGTAATAATCGGAAGTAGGCATAATTCCTTGGTTTCTCCTTTGTTTAGATGACGTCAGGTAAATATATTATTATAGAATCCGCTGAAGCTGTTTTTTAATCAACATATAATTTTTTATATATTTTTTAAATATTTTTTTATTATAATATATGAGTTTCAAAGTCCACTCCAAATAATTTTCAATTTGTGAATAAAAACAATTTCTGTAAACAGGCAAAGCAAAATTAAATTAAATAAATAAAAGAAAAGAAAAGAATATATGTGTGTGTGTGTGTGTGTGTGTGTGTGTGTGTGTGTGTGTGTGTGTGTGTGTGTGGTCTTCGAACTTTTTTAATACTTAAAACTATATAAAAATAACTCATTATTTAATGTTTATATTATTTTATCATTCGTTGGAAAACTATTTAGTAAGTCATTTTATCAACTGCAACTTTCTTTCTCGATTACACAATAGCTATTATGTTATTTCAGGGATCATCAGTTGTCTAACATGAAACACTGTTTCGGGGATTTCAAAACATATTAAATCATGGCTCCTCAGCAGGTTTGATCATACACCACCTCCCTTAATCACAAGAACCAAAACAAATATTCTGAATACACTGGTTTAGAAAGAAATTGAGCCAAGCACAAAAATAACCGTTTTTACTTAATTTAGGGGGTGCTGAATTCAAATTTGATATCCGTTTTTACTCATCATGTCTAGTTGTTTTTTTATATATATCCATAGTGTGCATTTTGTCTGTATACGGTACATAAAGGCGTATAGGAATTCAGGGATAATTTTAATATTGTGAGAATTATGGCTTTTTTTTTAGTTATTAAGCACTAAATGTAAATGATATATATATATATATATATATATAAATATATATATATATATATATATATATATATATATATATATATATATATATATATATATATATATATATGACGCATTTTGGCAGTAAACCTCAACAAGGCGAATTCTTTCTGCTACATGTGTGGATACTTCACAAAAGTTGCACAGCGTCAAGCCATCACTTCTCTCCCCAGAACCGCCTACTTTAACTATTTTGACTGTGAAATTGGTGATCGGGACAAGTCTTGGGCTCCACACATCTGTTGTAAACTCTGCTATAATGGACTAATTTCATGGTTTAATGGCAAGAAAGCTGCTTTCAATTTTTCAGTCTTGATGGTTTGGAGAGAGCCGCGAAACTACGCAGATCATTATCATTTTTGTTTAACTAATACAGGATGCCCCCTCCCCCCAAAAATCAGAGGACATTCAATTGTTTTTCTGAGCATTTTACAGTCAACAGAGAAAAAAGGCCAAAGACTCTAGTGTTTTGATGTGAGGTTTTGAATATAATACACTAGTTATGACCAAAGTTTCATTTCATTCGGACACAACACTAAGAAAGTGGGCCTAATTAGAGTTTGAGCCTGTTTTTTAGGGGGCACCCTGTATAACTTGTTTCAATGCATTTTTTAGGAAAAAGATCAAATATCTCATCCGATCTGGTATTAGACGCGTTCCCCATTAAGATGGTCTTCCTGTATCCACAACTCCAATAAATAATGATCTTCTTTGCTCATCAGAAGAGGAAATGCCTTCAAGGGAGGATTTTGCCGAGTCAATATCTTTGGAAGATATTGAGACTATATATTCAGGAACAAGTGCCAACGAACCAAACTGGATCACACAAGAAAACCTGAATGATCTTGCTCGCGATTTGTATCTGTGAAAACAGCAGTCAAAACTATTGTCAATTGTCTCAGCTTAAACAGTGGAACCTCGTCCAGGAAGATGTTATGATCACCAGTTTCAGGAATCAGAATAAAGACATTGCTTCCGTTTTTGACATGGAAAACTAGTTGTGCTGCTGCACAAACGCACCTGGCTTGATTACGGCCCTTGGTTTGCCACATAATCCTTCAGACTGGCGTCTTTTCATGGACTCTTCCGAGCGAAGTCTCAATGTTGTTCTTCTGCACAACCGGAATAATGTTAGAAATTTCAGAATGCAAGGGCGATAACTGCTAGATTGTTCCAATCACGCGATTATTTTGACCAATGAAATTGCATTGTTTCAGTTGCTGCGGAGGATTCAGGAATTGGCGGAAATATTGTGTTTCTTCAAACAGATTTCCATTCCGTGTCGAGCAAAGCAGACGCGTGGTGTCTCGCTCCGTGCCAAATGATCTAAGGCAGGGTCTATTCTATTTGTTATCTCCGCTCACTTTAATGCGGATACAAGCCTGAGGCAAACATGTTTTATGGACTAATTACATTCATCATCATTGCCCGCAGGAGGGCATCCATTATTATGGAACATCGATCACAATGTGCGTTGTTCTTATTTGACCAGTCTGGAAGGATTTCGAGGAACCCTCAACCACTTCTACGAGCGGCCGAATTCAACCAGCATCTTCACAGAAAAAAACTACCTACACCTTTCGAGGCATAAACTACCCGCCATTTGGCCGAAGCTAAAGAGGTGCACTCTTTTGCAATTATGGACTCATTTTACCTTTCTTGTAAATAAAATGATTTTGGAATTTAAGGTGAGCCTTTGTTGCTTTTCTGAGTGTCTCTTTCATTCTGCCAAAGGCAAAAACGAGTAAGAGAAATTCTTACAATAAATATTCCAGCATCTCCATTGCACACACTGTCCATTTAAAGGACTCCTATGACAACATGGAGCTTCTTTTAGAAGCTATTAAATACAGCGAGTACCAATGGAGTCTTCTTCTGGATATGCAAGTGGGCTTCACAAAGTACAGTTGTTTTATCTGTCTCTGGGATAGTCGAGTTATATCCCAGCATTACAAGAAGAAAGGCAGGGTGTCTAGAAGCACTTTTGTTCCTGGCGAACTCAGCCTCAAGGAGAATCCTCTGGTGGACATGAATAAGGTGTTTCTTCTTTCTCTTCAGATCAACTTAGTTATATGAAGAAATTCGTTAAGACGTTGGACAAAAATGGCGCTGCCTTCGAACACTTGACTACTGAGTTTCTATGTCTTTGTGCTGCTAAGCTCAAAGAGGGCATCTTTGTCGGACCTCAGATCACAGAAGTTCTGAAGGATACTGATTTTGAGGAGCTTCTTAACTTAAAGGAACTGAGAGCATGGGAGGCAAAGTCAATCTGTGGTGGCTTCCTTGGAAACACACGTTTACCAGGTTACCAATTCTGTATTTAGAAGTTGCTAAAGTCTTACGAGGATGCGTAGTGCCGAATGTGACTCAAAATTCATTTTCTCCATTCCCACCTAAACTTCTTCCCGCCAAATCTTGGAGCAGTGAGTAATAAGGAGAAAGACTCCACCAAGACATTACGAAGATGGAGAGCAACTATCAAAGCAAATGGGACGCCGGCATCGGGGGGGGGGACTTCTGTTGGATGCTCCTGCGTGACATCCTGAAGGAAAAAATACACCAGACATTCTACGAAAACACCCTTTGATTGTCTTTGTTTCTATGAATTGGGTAAGTGGGTCATCCAAGTATAGTGATTTACCCCTTATAAGCAATTCTTGAAATATTCGCATATATTCTCTGTTTATACTAAAATGAGACTTTTCAAAAGCCTGAAAACTAGAGGAGATAGATCAAAACTATTTATAAATTTGAATTCAGCATACCCAAATTAACAAAAAACAGCTATCCCCATTCCTGCCTCAGACCAGAAATAATTTATTTCTGTAAACCAGCGTTATTGGATATAGTTTCTTGCTTCAGATTATATATATATATATATATATATATATATATATATATATATATATATATATATATATACGTGTGTGTATATACATATACATTAATTAATTAACTTGGGTGGTTTACGCATGTTTGTGTATATGTGTGTATTACTAGCCTCCGCAGTAATTATGCAGTATTATTTGTTCTTTGCCATAAATCGATAAGCGGATTGTTTCATGGTTCTTTTATGTAAAAACATGACTGTCTTTATTTAGGATTTAGGATTCGGTGTAAATTGTTTTGTTTATGTTCTTCTTTTGGTTTCTGCCTTATTCTTATGGAGGCGAATTGGATTGCATTTCTAACACAGACGAGTTGTTTATAATGGTGAACGCCTTTTGCAGAAGCAACCACACTTGTTTGTACAACTGCTAATCTAAGTCGTTGCAATGGCTGATACAAGACAGAGCAGAAAGTGGAAATTAGGTTGTATATAAGAGTTTTCCTTTCTCTTAGATGCATATTTTAAGGAAGACTGAGGGTGCATCTCTTCCAGTGGATTAAGTGTCCCCAGATACGAATCTGTAAATTTCTACGCGCTACATACAGCGGCTATCATTCCGAAATGATCACCCTGTGATACTGCCCATGCTTATTGTTGCTTAACTGGTAGTCTGGCGAGAAATGATGTGGCAATGTGATTTTGCCGTATATATATATATATATATATATATATATATATATATATATATATATATATATATATATATATATATATGGGAGTATGTGCGAAAATTATTTAAATCTCTGCAGGATACAAATGTAGAAAGCTGTGTTAGTATATTGCCGTCGGGTTAGGGTTAGGGTTAGGTTTAGCTCAAATTGCTGAAGATATCTTCCCCGAAATAGAATCGTACAGTATTTCAATTGCTATTTATCGTCGGATTACTTGATTTGTAATTTGAAGTTCAAATTCAATTTCAGTTCGTTTTCAATAGCAGCTTTAGATTCGTCTCTCCATTGATCCGAATGTCCTTGCACTTCCGTTGTTGATTCGCCGCGCACTTACTCGCTTACATCATCTCAGTAGACGCTTTTCAATATAGATGAACTAAAAAAAGATGAACGCCAAACTGGGAGTAACATTGCTGCTTCCTACCCGGGCTTCGTCCGTCAACCATTTCACAGCATCAGACGAGTGAGCGCTTTCGGCTGTTTTATATTACTGATTTCATGACCTTGTGTCGTGGACTGAGATGGTAGATCTTAATATCTTAACACACCGCACACGTCAGCAGGTGCTATGGCATAGGGTGAAACCTCATATTTCACGTTTCTCTCATCATAAGACACAAAAATAAAATGGCTTCTCTTTGTCATATATGACATCATTGTTACACGTGTTCTCCTTTAAGGCAGCGTTCTTTACTCCAACAACCTCATTAATATATAACAATTTTATTCGGTCTAATATCATTCGTTATCTATCATTTAATCGGTATCGTTATCTAATGAAGAGTTTGTGTATGTGTTTTTTTCTATAACTCGGTGTATGGTAAGATTGCGATCTGAATCTCTTCAAAGTGGACCCAGTGTAAACACTACAGTTTTACTAATATATTTCTTTTGGTTCATGCCATGTAAATGCATTAAAAATGAAGACAACAATATTTTATTTACAATATGCTTTGTCACACTTATCGAGGGATATAAAAGGCGCCTTAACTAAGTTTTCTGGCTTTTTTCGTGTGGGCAACTTCACTGATAGTACACACATTAAATTCTAGTCCCCTTAGAAGTAATCTCCTCCGGCTGCAATGCACTTGCACTGTTCCAACAACTTCTGGAAGGCTCTATAGTCGTACTCTTTTGTGATCGTATCAATGACTCTCATCACAGTCTCTTTCATTTCAACTTTGGCAAATCTTCTGTATCTTCAGTTAGTCGCGAATAACTGTGTATACAATTCTCACTCAGACATTAAACTCTGCACTCACTGTCTCTATAAACACACGACGTTCCTTATCCCTGAAATGCTTTATTTAACCAATCATGTGTTCTGATTTCTTTAATCTTCCCACACCTCTAATTATCTTTCACAAACTCTCTGCCTTCCTTGAATCTCTTATGCTTCTGAAACACTAACGCTCGATTCATGCAAGATGGTCCAAAAGCAATCTGAAGCATTCCATACGATTCTGTGGCTTTTTTCAATTATAAATAATAATGCTATTGCAGATATTTCGTCTAAAGTGTCCCCATGTCAGGATTGCATTTGTGAAATTCATCGGCTGTATCCATCGGTTTTTAGTAAGGTGTATTGCAATTCGTGCTGTAGTTTTTCATTTGAATCTGAAATCATGAACAATGGTCAGCCATCTCATAAGATGTGTAGAAGTAACATACTGAGTCTATGGCAGTTGTAAATGCCTGTACAAAAAACGGTTGGAAACTTATAAAAGTCACCTTGTATGTTTTGCTTAAATTTTAGTTTCCCATTATTCATTTTCGTGAGGATAGACGTTACATCTATGCCTTGCCGAAGCTGATATTTATCATTTTTATAGTAGTAGTAGTAGTAGTAGTTGTTGTTGTTGTTGTAATAGTAGTAATAGCAGTTGTACTCGTTGTAGTTGTAGTATTCGTTATATTATTAGTATCTCAGTAGTTTTCCCACAGGCTATCATCAAAGAATTCTCTGTGGTGTTCCTTGTAGTCTGACTGACAACACATTTCCGTAGATTTCTCCACTTTTACCGGTAACGTTAATTATTATTATTATTATTATTATTATTATTATTATTGTTGTTGTTGTTGTTGTTGTTATTGTTGTGATAGTTATTATTATTATTATTATTATTATTATTATTATTATTCACTCCCTAGAGATAATAACACGGGGCATTACCAATGATTACCCAGTGGCAAGAATCAGTGGTATTCCCTGCAGTCTGATTTTGAACAAGTCTCCCCAGGTTTCAAGTGATTTCCAACTATATCAACAAAGAACGCAAGTTACTTCATATTATCGCAACAGTCACGTAGTTTGGATATTTCACTAACAACGGCCATTGGTAGTCCTTGCGTTGTGCGCGACAAAAGCTTTCCCAGGGCGCCAGAACTCTCTGC
>NC_136483.1:155410992-155510992 GCF_053919585.1 Euprymna scolopes
AATTAAAAAATATATCTGATTAACTTAATAATTGATAGGTTTATTTATGTTATCTTTTACATATAAAAAAACTCACCTAATACTTTTGCTGATGAGGAAACGTTGTTTAAAAAAAACTATATGCCAAAATTATTGTACATGGCTTAATGTCTATCACAATAAAAACATCGTTTCCGAAACGATCGTACAAATTATTGACTTTGTTGTTGTTCCTTCTTATGAAACAGATTTTTAATTTTTAATTCTAATTTGAATTTTGAATTATCAATCACATTACTAAATATATATATATATATTTATATATATATATATATATATATATATATATATATATATATATATATATATATATATATATACAGACATAAAAAAATTTCATGAAGAAATTATTGGAGAGTGGCGAGAGGTTTCAGGAAGTTTAAAAATGAAACAAGAGAAAGGTTACATTTAACGGTTGCTCCCTTTGCAAGGATTTCATCGGCCATGGTTTATGGAGGAGCAGGACTAATATGTTAAATAGAGAAAAAAAATAAGAAGATATTGTTATATATGAAAAATGAATTAACGAATATAGTCACAAGAATCAAATTATACAAACAAAAGTTTAATTTAACCGCCTTCTCTTACATTTTTCTTCATATTTATTCATATCTCCATAAACCTTCGTTTATATGTGATATGACTGAGTTGAGTATCAAATAATTTTTTTTTAAATACAGTGAGATTTTTTTCTGTCAACTGAATTAAAGGAATAAATTATAAGATGGTCAACATCATGAATTTTGGAATATAACTTTTTGTCATTTATCATATATATATATATATATATATATATATATATATATATATATATATATATATATATATGTTGCATAAACTTTAACCGCCTGGGCTTAAGCCGTTGACTATCTAGCAAATCACGGGGAAATATAATTTTTTATTTGCGATTAATTGGCTTTAATTAATTGCGCCATTATTGAAACACACACACACACGCACGCACACACACCCACACACACATATATATATATGTATGTATGTGTGTGTGCTTGTGTGTTTGTGCATGTGTACGCACGGGCGTGTACGTAACTATGTGGGTGAATAGCTTGACTGAGTGTGTATATAAAATATATTTTCTATTGAGAGCACGCAAGTAGCTTCAGCCGTTGCTTTCCGAATGAAAAGTTAGATTTCACCGCCAGTTGGAAGAAAGTCGACGGCTTAAGCTCTGTCAATGTCAGGGTTAAATGTAAGGTTAACGTTCGAGGGCGCTGACCTAACATTCCAAAAACGGGAGAAAGCAAAGTGCAGTTACGTGCTTTGATTAGACATGTGGAAGGAAAGAGCTCGACTACGTTGGCTTTTAAAAGTCTATTTTGGAGTTTGGTCAGAACTCGGCATGTAATCGTCGAGTCGCTAAAAGAAGCGGGCCGAGGAGTACGCGCTGCAAGGTTCTTCAGACGTTTAAGTGTACTTATTACTACATGAAAAATATTTTATGCTTGCAGACATGTTATTGAATAAATATTCGTTTTCGAGTAACTTTCACAGGCTTCATACCCTCCCGCACAGCCATACACACACAGGCACATATTCATATAGAAATATATACATATACGTACATTTATGTGTACAAATAAATATATATGTGTGTGTGTGTGTGTGTTCTGTGTATAAGTTTATTTAGATTCCAAATAAAGACCATACAAAAAGTATTATAGACGTTTATACTTTTTCAAACTTAAAATCAACTAAATCTTCTACAAACAAGATTACTTAAGACAAATTAAATAGACCCAATCAATAACAATGATATATATATATATACATATATATGTATATATATACATACATACATATATATGTATGCATATACATATATATATACACATACATATATATACATATATATATATATATATCTGTGTCAATAAAAGTTCCCATACAAAAAGTCTGGAAACTTATTGAAGGTACCTCGTATGGGCACTTTTATTTATGGTACACGCATGAATGTCTAGTTCTCTTCAATACAATTTCCTCCGGATGCAATGCATTTATACCGTTCCAAAAATATCTGGAAGGTCACATGGAACACCCCTCATATTTTTAATGATATTAAGCTACGTCGCGTATCTTGACTTCAACCAAGATTCCTCCTGAATTACGATTTAAAAATAAACATGAACATCACAGAGAGAATAAATACAATATACTTGACACAGATACACGAAAAATAAAACATTTGGAGATTTGATAAAGAGACATTAAAGAAGGTCACACAAAGAGATTATTTGCAGGCGGAAATACAACTGTAATCAAATAAAAGTAAATTTGATGAAGGCTACGTCTCGTAGAATATGCGGCTACGTTGATAGCGAAGTTGTGGATATTAAGTATCACAAACTATTTATAAACTATCCTACATTGATATCATGAAAGTCTGTGTTCGAGAGATCAAGTTATTCGATTCCTGTGATTTTTTTGTTAATTTCTCTCACCTTATTCGTTTGGTACAATCGAACAATAAGAGAATATCATTATATTTCTATACATCAGTGCTTTGTCGATATCTTTAAAACACTAGAGTAATGCAGCACAGAAATGTGAACACATTTATCTAGTTGAGAAGATTTATCTAGTACGAAAATGTCGAAAATATTTGATCAACACGGAGTCATCAACAGTACCACAGAATAATTCGCGCCAGTTTAAAAACGAGTGCAGACACGACGCGCTAATAAATTATTCAACACTAACGACTTTGGCGACTAAATTGCACCCCCATCAATTCCAACGATTTTGGCAAACTCACTCGCTACAAATCACCTTAAATGACTTTTTAATTGATATACATATATTGTCTCATCGGGCAATGCTTCGACAAACTTAACCGGAAGTGATCGACCTAACTGCTAAGTTGTTTATTTATTCGCCGAAGACTCGTTCTCGGCATATCGCCAAAAAGAGTTCAAGTTGTCTTGGCAGCCATAGATCCTAACTTATCGAGGTGCAACGTGGTAGGTTGTATGTGTTCCTGCTTTGCCATGTGAGACGAATCCTCCCAGGCGGTACGTCCTCTCTTTCAGGGGGGCTTATTTCATTGACGTTCGCTAGAGGCATTCTACTAGTAGAATAACGATAGATCCGTAATTTATGCTCCGTACACAGCTTCCGAGATGTTTGCTATCTCAGCCTTGTGCCATACACACAAGTAGATTAAGCAGATCAAGAAGAAGCAACAACGCCGTGTTACAAAAAAAAATAATAATATCGTTTCGTTCTTGGCATACAGTCGACATATCAGTCTGACAGGTAGCGGTACCTAATTAGCTAATGGCCAGGAGTTGCAGCCTAGGTTTGCCAAATTCGAATCCAGTTCGCTCCTCAGAAACAGCTATGCTTGCAACTTTCATGTGGTCCCTTCTGTAAGTATCTGTTGTCATTATAGAAGTAATTCTAACTAGAAAGATACCTAGGAAACGAACGCTAACAATCATCTGCTTCGTTCATAACAATAACAACAGTACCGATAACTTAATCAAAATGGAGTATTAAAAAATATCCAAGACATAGATGTAATCATCTCCTTGTATCATGGAGAAGATTCCTCCCAGGTAGAGTTCAGTGCAGTGCCCTTATTTACAGGTTCATCAGCATGGTGACATTCCTTAGAATACTATTTACATTATAAATATCTCCAATCTTATATAAAGCTACTTTGTATGTGTGTTAGTTCATTTCTTATATGTTCCGAAACAGCTGAGCCTATCTTTTGCAAAGTTCACACAAAGCTAAGAATATGTCCCTATTTACAATGCCTCCCCACGGGACAGAGTTGGACACCAGGGTCGTTTTTTAATGTTCAGAAAAGGAACAAAAATAAAAATTGAAGAATATATCTGGCAGCGTTCTTAGTGATGTTTTGTACAGAAATTCATCCGATTAGTATCGAAAATCGAAAAAATTCGGTCTTAAAAAGCCTTTCTCTCTTATAAATAATAAAAAAGAATGTTTACATGGGCATAATTTACGTTACACCGGCAAAGAGATATAATAAAATCTCAGCTAATCATTTCTTCTTTACAAAGAAAAAAGCATTTATATTGTCATCTGAAGATATAGGTCAGTGGTAGAGCATTCGATTACAGATCGAATAAGCCCTTATTCAAGTCCGGGTGTATTTCAGCATTTCATTTAATTTGTTCTTATTAATGAATTTAGTTTACGAGAAAAGAAGAGGTACCATTTAAAATTGTCGCAAATCCTTTCTACGTTTGCATGTTTTAAAAATAAACATTAAGCAGAAGTGACTTTTTCAAGGCATTCATCGTCAAGCACAAAATACCAGCTGACGTGATATTGTAAACAAACACAGAAGGAATTTTATGAACGACATTATCATTATTATTTTCTAATATTTTTGCGAATTAGTCGACATGAAACATTATCTCTCGTAATATATAATAATCAATAAAGAATTGATTCTATAATAATACATACGCAATCTGCATAAATTAAAATATCATGTTTAAGCGTATTGTACGATCGTGCAACACGGGGCATACTGCTAATCTACTTATATACAGAAAGCACTTTGCGCTTGTATACATGTGTGTGATTTTGTTTCCTATGCTTTCCGAAATGACTGAACTGATGTTTTTTTTAATCCTGCACATACATAATTTATGTATCTTCGAGTGTTTTTAGGTAAGGTTTGTATCGTATTATTTCCCATAAGTATTGAAAATCGATAGTCGAAAAATGCTATTAAAGAACGAACAATCTGATTTTAACCAAAACATTACAATTGCATGGGAGAAGTTTTATCACCGCACAAGTAGAAGGTCCGAATGTATAAAACTAAAAAGTATATTATTTTATAAGATATGGGCGCGTTCTAAATAAATGTTTCCATTTACAGCACAATTGAACAATGCTACTTGAATGTTGCATATAAATAATTTTAGAAAATTAACGGTAGGTTCTCTACAGTGCAATGTAGATTACAATGTATTGTAGACTAAATCACTGCAGGGAGAGATGTGAATATTTCTCCTGATGAACCGCGGTGAGTCCCTGACTAGACCAGGTAATCAGTTTAATTAATTGAAAAATGAGTTATTTCACTGATTTTCATGAAAATAAAAGTACAGGGAGAGTGAAACATTCGTTGATGTTCATTAAATCCCGGACAACGGCGGATCTCCCTGCTAGTCTCCCACTACAAAGCTCGCTACTACTTTGAAAAGTTTTACTTGAAATATTATCTTAAATTATTTCACTCAGAATTTTTGTGTACACATGAAACGAAATAGTTCTGAGGTTTTCATATAGATTGCTTGATATTAGCATTTTCCCCCTGTTAACATGATAAATAGGAAGTGAGTTTTAATAGAAAGAAAGGACGGACTCTTCATCACGTATTAATCGTCTGGTTGTATTCTCTTTATTCTCTTTAGCATCTTCTGGTTTCGTACAGAACTTCTGAAAGATTACGACGCAAAGTTTCCAGAGAATGAGTTATAAATTGAATAAGTGCTCATAAAATGTAATTCCGCGCGAGGACGGTTTAGAACAAGTATTTGTTGACAATTGATTTGAAGACGACCATGGTGCACTTGAAGGGACACAGTTTTGTAGTAATATATTTGACTTTGCAAAAAAAAAACAACAACAAAAAACGCCGTTTATAGAATGTCGGTTAGATGTAAGAGATATAGAAGAAAATTCTCTGACATTGTTGCATAAAGAGTTCAGTAGTTGTGCAGTTTACGGACGGGGGGTGAAATAATAACTGTAACAGAGCGCGAGAGCGCGTATGGAAGCAGTAGCAACAACAGCTGTACGACAGCCAATGTATGCAAATGACTGAGCCGAGTGCGATGTGACGTCACAGCGAAAAAGAAGGAAAGAAAACAATTATGAAAAAAATGTGTCTCGAGGACAGAAATAGATTTGTTACATACGTGGCCTGAGAGCGACAGGAAAAGACGTGTCCTAAACATGGTCGGACAAAGACAGAGTACCACCTGTTCGACCCATCAGAGTTTTACTAAGCACAAAGAAAACTTTTAAACAAGAGACAATGCGTCTGTTTTTTTCAACTGAAAAAGAAAAGTGAGTCGAATTCTTTGGTTATCTTTGTTTCCTTGTGGCTGTCTGCATGCAACATGGTGGTCTCGACTAGGTTACATAACGTTATTGTTTAGACAACCATTCTTAACATTAGGAGAGGGATTTTGACTTTTTTGTGCGTCCGCTAAGCAATTTGATTAACAGCAGATATGTAAAAAGTTGCACGGTCCTTAAAAAGCGTAAACACGACGAGTTCTTGCTGTGAATAACGTACAGCATGGATAACCAGCTTACTAACGTAGGAACGAGGACAATATAAAACAGATAATAGAGAAGGTGCCGTTTTACCGTTATAAATATGTACGTAGCACAATTTCGTTTTCCTTTTTTTTCTTTTTTTTTTTTTTTTTTTTTTTTTTTACAAAGACCCGGGGGACGAAATCAAAATATAGAATAAAAGAAACACGTGCGCGTATCTATGAAAATATCTTTTGACACTTTTTCATTCAATTCGCAGATGACGAAGAAGTCGACGGTGATGGGGAAAATAAGCAACATTCAATTCTTAATGAACGATGCGTAATCATTTATTTCCCTCGACGCCTGACGCCAGCTATCGCTTTATCGGAAGAAGACTTAAATTTAATTCTTTCTAACAAATACACTTTTGACCTGAAAATGATGTGTCATGTTCGAGAAAAAGTATTAATCAATATTCTGTTTTGTATTTTTTTTTTTTTTTTTTGAAAATTAATTAGATATCTAATTCAATCTTGGAGAAATTCGAAAGACAGTGCGTATATATGAAATTCTGTTTATAAACTGATCTATCTTTATTAAATTGTCTTTCAATTAACCTATTTTCGAATACATAAAACATATGAAGTAATATTTCAGAGTCAGACATACATAGCAATTCGTCTGACATCGAATATTTAATTTTTCTTCTTTTTTATATGCAATATATATATATATATATATATATATATTATAATTAATTAATGATATATATATATATATATATCATAATTTTCTTTATTTATATAAATATTATTGGTTACATATGTGCATACATGTTTCAGCTGTGATTTCATTTTATATTGAGCGCTATCAGACCATTTATATTGATTGGATCACAAGTTACTTGATGATACTTGATTTCCAATAGAAATCATTGCTGAAACATATGTCTACATATGCAGCCAATAATGTTTGTAAAAATAAAGAAAATTATCTAACATTCTATCTATATATATATATATATAGAGAGAGAGAGAGAGAGAGAGAGACAGACAGACAGACAGGCAGACAGAGAGGCAGACAGACAGAGAATTTTTTTCAATATATATGGCAATTAAGCTACACAAAATTGATCGCGTTTAATACTCGTGAATATTATCGCATGGACTTTATGTTGCCGCGTGTTCTTTTATATATTCCACGTGGTGCTGAGTTTCCTAGTTAGCTAATCTGATTATTTCTTATTCCTACGCCCATTAATCACAATCAATTGTTGCATGCACATCAATCAGGGTTTAAACATATCTATAATTCACAGTTGCTTTGTTCCTTTTTAATAGAATGGGCTATCTTTTTTGTGTGTTTGAAAGTGACCTTGTTTTAATTTGGGTGTATTCAGATATAGCTGTTCTTCTTCTTCTTCTTCTTCTTCTTCTTATTATTATTATTATTATTATTATTATTATTATTGTCGGTGTTCTTTTTGTTGTTGTCGTTCCTGTTGTTATATACATTAAGTTATTTATTATTTTGTGTCATGCTAGGGAAAAATTAAATTTGTATTTGCATACGTTTGCTATTTCACTTCTGCAGTTTAATATGTTTTCGAATTCTTTAAAATTTAGGATAGCCATCGACTAATCCTCACAAAAAATTATCTCGGAAAATTCTGTGTAGCTTAATTGCTAAATATAATTTTTGAAAACTTATTTCCTAGCTCTACTCAGGTATTGAGCACTGTATAAATAAATACTTAAAATAGATACATAAATTTTTACATGGACACATGAAATAATTATAACAATGACATATATTTGTATATATATATATATATATATATATATGAAGAGCCTATATATATGAAAAGCAAGTGAGAAAGCGAGAGAGGGAAAGAGAGAGAGAGAGAGAGTAGGAGATATGTATTTGCGTGCGGTTGCTGTCTTAGGTGCTTTCCGAGTCAATGCCCTACCATATCTACCTGCAGTGTGCACCTGCACGTATATACACCTGACGGGGTAAATTTCAATTCTCGAATCCATTCATCGTTCGCCGAGCACACTTCAGTTGATATAAATGGCTTCTATTCGATTCCATCTCTCCTCTCCACCTATGCCTTTCCGACGCGTTCATTCTTGTGGAGATCTCTTCCAGCAATAGAAAAAGTAACGTCTTTTCAGAATAGCACTCGCTTGGCTGCCCTTACCTTTTATATATGTGGCCGACGGTTTTCTCTTGTTCTATTAACATACGAAAATGGAAAAAGAAATGAAGAAAAAAACATCTTTTGATTTTTGTGTTTGCTTATGTGCTTTTTGTTTTGTTTTTTACTTGCCAGAAAAAATAATAATTCTATACTTATCTTTACTGTTATATAAAAATCAATTTTTCTGTGAACGTGTCAGTTATTTCCTTATCTGTTCCGAAATGGTTAACCTATTTTTTGCAAATTTCACACAAACCTAATTTAGATGTCTGTCAGTGTTCCTAGGTATGTTTTCTATAGAAATTAATCCGATAAGCATCGAAAAAAAATCCGATCTTCAAAACAGCATTTTCTATTTTATAGATATAAAAGAATAATTTTACATGGATATATTTAACGTTACACCGGCTAAGAGAGATAATAAAATCTCAGCAAATCATTTCTTCTTTAAAAAAATAAAACACAGATTTATTATAATCTGGAAATATATAATTTAATGGTAAAATATTCGACTACAAATCGAATGAGCCCCTATTCAAGCTGCGATGTGCCCCACCATTTAATTTTAATTATTTCTGAATCATGAGTTCCATTTACGATAAACGAAGGTAGACCATTTAAAATCACAGCTAATCATTTCTTTGTTTTCATATTTTGAAACTAAACATTAATCAGGAATGACGTTTCCAGGGCATTCATCGTCAAGCTCACATATCAGTTTATGTGATATTGTAAGCAAACCCAGACGGAATTTGATGAACGGCATTCTCATTATTATTTTTATTTATTAATTAATTTATTTTATTTATTTATTTATTTAGATTTTTTTTACGAATTCATCTGCCGAGCAAATTATTCCTCGTAATATATAAAAATCAATAGAGGATTCATTCTATAATAATACATACGCAATCTGCATAAATTAAAATATCATATTTAAGCGTATTGTGCAACCGGGAAACGCCGGTCTGCCAGCTAGTATATATTTATTTTCGATTATTGAATACCATCTTAAGGGTAATCACCCATACGCAGTAATACAAAGTAAAACTAATAACTATGATAATAAATAAAATAAGGTATGTATATGTGTTTATATATTTGTATGTACAGGGTTCAATCCTAAACTAATTAACCGATCACTATATTAATGTTTATGTAGAACATGGACAATGCTATTTTCAGATATCATTTAAATTTAAATTTAATTTTTACCGAATCTTTTGTCTATTAAATTATAAGATAAGATTACAGAATGGTTAATAAAGCCTTTCTCCGTGCAAAGAATGGCTTTCTAAATAAGAATGTTACTTAAGTACTTCTCCATAAGTACGGTTCAATATTTTAAATATAACTACTAGGGTCATGTGATCGTAATAACTCTACTGTTATATAAGGCGAACTATCTCTGCGTGTATGTATGTGTGTGCAAGTTAGTTCCCTATGGATTCAAAAATGGCTGGGCTGATTTTATGAAATTACAGATAAAGGTACTCTAAGGTGCCTGATAGGTTTTGTATCTGAATGTTTTCGGTAATTATCCAAAATCGATAATTGGAATAATCCGATGAAGATGGAACAGGTGATTTTAACCATATTATACGGCCTAACATCACAAGTGTATTTGAAAAAGTGTTTTTACCACACAAGCCGAAAGGTCCAACATATAAAAATCAACAGGAGGTTCTTTGATATGACATAAACTTGTCCGAAATAAATGTTTCTTTTTAAAGCGACATTGCACCATGATACTTGATTTGCTCCTTTTAAACTTACATTCAACCCATTATCACCGTCCAAACAGTAAGGGCAGACGTACAAAATACACGATAGGTTCTTCGATAGAACAAAGGCGCGTTCGAAGTTAATGTTTCTGTTTAGAGCACAGTTGAACCATCATATTTGACTTTTGCATTTTAAACTTTTTTGAAGCCACTATATATATAAAATAATTTTATAAAAGCACCCTAGGTTCTCTACAGTGCAATGTAGATTACAATGTATTGTTGACAAAATCACTGCGAGAGGCATGTGAAGCTTTCTCTCGATGCACAGTAATGAGTCCCCAACTAAAGCAAGCAACCACTCAATTTGATTAATCGATTTCGATGACAATGAAAATATAGCAGTGCGAAAGATTCGTTGATCATCATTTAATCCCGGGAAACGTCGGGTCTCCCTGCTAGTGGGCTAAATCAGTGTATTAGTTTTATGCAGATAGGATACAAAGGAATAAAATTTATCATGAAAAAATTAAATACCTCTGTTTCTTTGGAAAATGTTAACAATATGTACAATACATACATCAATAAATATTCCGCAAATTTCAGTTTCTATGAATTTTTTTATAAGGCTTACGAACTTAATATGGTCAAACAAACTCAAATATTTGAAAAATAAATGAATATAAAAGATTAAGATTTTATTTCATCAATAGTCATTAAGCAAGTTGCAATGACTGTTAATTTTGGCATCTCACTCTTTAACATGTAGAATTTTTTTTTCAGAATAAAAATGTCATGCATTTAATCAAAGGCGAAATAAGCGTCTTAGACATAAGATTAAGCGTGATTATGTCTAGATTTTAATGTTCGCTACAAGACATTGAACGAAGCTAATTCTTTATGTTCTAGTGCAACTATACTTATAATGTATATCGATTACTAACGTCAACAAAGTACATCTAAAATTACTGAGTTTTCAATTGTTTGCAGTATGACTAGAATCCTCATATATATATATATATATATATATATATATACATATATATATATACATATATATACATATATATATATATATATATATATATATATATATATATATATATATATACAGGGTGACCAAAAAAAAAGAAGCTAAATGGGGGGGGCATCTAGAACATATGCTGTAGAACAGTGAAAAAAGGCTAAAGAACCTTGTGTTTTGATGTGATGTTTTGAATATAATAAACTAGTTATGACCAAAGTTTCATTTCATTTGAACAAAACACTAAGAAACGGGGCCTAATTATATTTGGGCCAGTTTTTTAGGGTCACCCTGTAAATATATCAGGAAGTAAAAACTAAGTTACAATCCAAAATATCCTGTAAACTTAAAGAATATATAAATATTAATATCGTGTGTTTAGTTAGCAAGTTTTCATTCAGGGAGATATTGTAAAATATCACGGAGTGTTTTTACCTAATGATCTTTCTTTGTAATTTTTCCAGTTTTCGAATGATCATTCTTATGGCTCGGTTGAATCTGTGTATGAAAGTTCCGTAGTCGTTTTCGTCTATCTACTTGTCTGTAATTTTGAAAGTACTTTCAACTGATTTTCCTCAGTCGTCTTCCGGCAATTTTTGATTGCTGCTTCGTTTAAAATCTAGATGCTTTTATATGCTTCAGTTCAAATTACATTTAAACTACTTGAGATAGTGAAGCGTCGCGTTGTAAAAAAAATACATTTTAACATGTTAAATACGTTGGCTAAAATAAATGTACAGTTGTTTAAAAGCGTGATTTACAAAATAGTATAGTGTTTACTAATTTTATTTAATATTTATATAGTAATACTAACCAAATAAAAGAGCTAGATACAACCAGAATAGGAAACAGAGTTTGTCGTAAAAGAAGACAATTAAAGACTGTAAACTATAATTTACAATAATTTATTGGTTGATGAGGTTTCGATCAAAGAAGGTATTCGGAAAAATTGTACATGAAAAATTGGTTAATTGAAATAAAAGACGGAAAACTAGCTGTTTGGGCATGTGTGTAATTATTTCAAAAAGTATGCAGCGCTTTCGACAAATATATTAATTCGCACACACGCACGCACACGCGCACGCGCACACACACATACACACACACAGACACACACACATATATATATATATATATATATATATATATATATATATAAGCTAGGTTCATGTGATCGTAATAACTCTGCTATTATATAAGGCGAACTATTTCTGCGTGTATGTATGTGTGTGCAAGTTAGTTCCCTATGGATTCAAAAATCATCTGTTCCATCTTTCATCGGATTATTCCGATTATCGATTTTCGATAATTACCGAAAACATTCAGATACAAAACCTATCAGGCACCTTAGAGTACCATCATCTGTAATTTCATAAAATCGGCCCAGCCATTTTTGAATCCATAGAGAACTAACTTGCACACACATACATACACGCAGAGATAGTTCGCCTTATATAATAGCAGAGTTATTACGATCACATGACCCTAGCTTATATATATATATATATATATATATATATATATATATATATATATATATATATATATATATATATATATATATATAAGCCGTATACACTCGGCGTTGCCCAGTCAAAGCATATTGAGGAGCTGACGGATTAGTCACATACATTTTAAGATAAGCAAATCCTCTGAATTGTTAGTAGAAAAGTGACCACATGTTAGGTTAAAGGAAACATAAAATCCATCTATCCTGGTCTATGAAAATCAACCGCGGGGTAACTGTCATAGCTAAAAGAGGAAATCAGTTTCATATATTAAATAAGTAAACTTACGTCCGGTTTTAAATGCATATTTTCTCAGCTATTCATGACTGAAAATATATTGAATTGGATATACATTGAATTAAAAAATAATTAAATATATCAACCGTAAATTATAATTGAATGCAACATCTAAAACGATTCTATTACAACAAACAATTAATAATATCGAGCTAATAATTAAAACAAATATTTTTATGCAATGTGTAACAACCTTTTTGTATTATATTAATTAAATTCTGAGATTTGTTAAATAGTGTTCTTCTTGTATATGTTAATCAAACTGTGTACAAACAGAAAAGAATACGACTTTATCATATATAGAGAAGGTTTCTGTTGGCGGGTTCGAATCTATCGACCGGTGTTAATCGTGACATCCTGCCCTGGTGATTCCAGAAAGAATTAAGATTAGAGTCTGTAGCTATTTAATAATTATTGTAGTACACACACACACACACACACACACACACACACATATATATATATATATATATATATATATATATATATATATATATATATATATATATATATTTCAATAAGGTGGGTCAACAACAATGTGTAATTTTTAACATTATTTTATAATTCCGTTTTATTTTTTCATTGAAAATTATGTGTAGATCATTGTAAATAACTGTAATCGTTTTTAATGCGTTTCAGACATTCTGTGAAGCGTCCTCTTCAAAAAGTATTTAAAATGTAAGCTATTTAGAATATACTCAAGATGTGTTTAAAATGTAAAAGAACATTTTCGTAGTTCATTTGAAATGTTTCCGAGCGGTGGAAACATGTGTGAATGAGTCTACTTTTCATTGGTATGTTCAATTTTCGTTACTGGTTCATTGGGTTGGACTGTGGTCACTGCTGTCTTATGTTTCTCTCTCGCGCAGTCTTTCTCTCTCTCTCTATCTTTCTCTCTCTCTTTCTCTCTATCTATCTCTCTGCTTGTGTTTCTATTTATTTTTCTTTGTTTTTTCTCATTTTTTTCTTTTTTTACTCTTGGTCAACTGGGTGCATAGGGTAGTATGTGTGTGTGTGCGTGTGCGTGCGTATATGTTTGTCTGAGTGTGTGAATGCGTGTGTGTGTTTTCTTGTATTGGTTTGAAGAATGTGTGTTCTGTTTTATATTATTATAAAGTTATTTGCTTCCCTAGGCACGCAAATGCGATCCAAGGTCGTTACTAATGTGTGTGTGTGTGTGTGTGAAGAGGGGGGCAGCCCCTCTGACATAAGGATAGGGGTGTTTTCATTCAATTTTGATATGTATTTTTTGGATTCTAAGATTTTAGTATTGTGATTTTTCGTTTCCGTCTTAGACTGTTCGGGCATTCTTAATATTATGTTTGTTTAGATAAAGAGGTGTATTTATAAATATACGAAGGGGATTTTTTTATGTTTCTATTTATTTGTCTCTCCATGTGGGTATGGCCAGATCCAGGATTGGTTCTTAATGTGGGGAAGGTATCGTTCCCCAGAGGGGAGGGGGCACTTGGAGAGATATAGGTATGGGAGGAAGGATAATAGTTATCTCAGTCATGAAGAATTTCTCCTCCACTGGATGAGGAGGGCGAGGTGTTGAAACAGATACTACAATATCGTTCTGGGTGTTTTCTAGTGTTGTTGGTTTCGAGGTAAAGTAGGGTTGGTATTGTCCAATGTGTTGTATTAGAGGCAGGGGTGTTATGTCTGTGTGTGGCTGTCTGCGTGTATGTCTGTGTGGGTGTGTTTTTTTATGTGTCGGTCCTGATTTATATGTGGGTGTGTATATGTTTATGTATGTGCATGCGAGAGTGCCTTGCATTTCATGTTTTTTGTGTGTTGATATTAGGCTCTGTTTTGTTCGGGGGCGGATCTCGTTATGAATGTTTTTTTCCTGTGAAAGTCAATAAAAATAATTGTCTGTTTGGAAGATTGGCATTATTTTGAAGCTATTTCCACTGCATGTGTTTACGTGTTTTGAAACATAGAGGTGTCTGTTATCTGCAATTTTGATGTTGCTCTTATGTAAGGCCACTCTATTGCTGAAATTTTTGGTGGCGCCTATGTGGGATTTGTCGCATGCTGTGCATCTTAGTGCATATACTACATTTCTGGAGGTGCAATTTAGATTCTTTTTTATTTTGAATGTTTGTGTTGGGTGTTTGAATGTGTATGTGTTTCCTTCTATTATTACGTCACATACTCCACATCGCGGTTTGTTGCATTTTGTAACCCCTTTTGTAGTATGTGGAACCAGTTTTGAGGATGTTAGGGTGTGTTTTAAGTTTTGGGTTGGCGTTTGCTTTTCATTATTTTTGTTGTTTTAAGCATGTTGTTTAGTTTGCCATTCTGACTGAGAAAGATAAGGTTTTTTGTTATCTGTGTAAATAGTTCTGGGTTGTTTGTGTTGTGTGTGGAGACGTATGCTATAATTTGTTCTTTGTTATGTTCTTTTGGGATTCTTAGTAGGTCTATTTGAATTTTTTCTGCCAGTTCAATACCTTTCTGTATTAGTGGTAGATTATATCCTCTTTTCCGCAGTGTTATTTGCAGTTAATTCAGTCTAGTCAAACGGGGGTATCTGTATGTTACTATGATGCAGACTCTACGTGCTAGGGAGTAGGGTATTGATTTTAGAAAGGTTTTAGGTTGTTGGCATTTGAAGTTGAGGTATTGTTGAATGTTGGTGGGTTTGTGGTAGATGTCTGTAATTATGTTGTTGATTTGATTGTTACTAGGATGTCTAGGAAAGGAATTTCTGTGGGGCTTTATTCTAGTGTGAAGTTTATTTTGGGGAGTAGATGTTGTAGTAAAGTGTGGAGTTTTCTGATATCCCCCCATGTGGTCCTCCAGAGGATGAAGCAGTCGTCTAGGTATCTTTTCCAAGATTTTATGAAGAGTGTTTTTATATTGTGCCCGTGTTTCCGCTCTATCCTTTCATAAAGGGTCTCTTCCAGGACGGCGAGTGTAAGGGTGGCATATTTCGGTGCTATTTTAGTACCCATTACTGTGCCTAGTATTTGGATGTAGTTACCATTATTGAATTGGAAGGAGTTTTTATTGAGGATTTTGTCAATGCTGTCAATCACGAATTGTTTAGTGAATCTAGGTTGTAAAGTCTGTGTATGTTTGTCAATACAATATGAGATAGCTTCTTTTCCTAGGTTGTGTGGGATATTGCTATATAGGCTGCTAACATCGGCTGTGGCTAGTATTGTCCCATCGTCTACTGTTTGTGGTAGGGAGCTAAGGAAGTGTGTGTCATCTCTTACATAACTCCTGACTAGATTGCTGAAGGGTTGTAATAATATATCTATTAGGTTGCTAAGTCTGCTTGTTGGGCATGATGGTCCTGCTACTATGGCTCTGAACGTGAGGGCATTGAGGATAAAACCAATTGAATGAAAACACGCCTACCCTTATTTCAGAGGAGCTGCCCCCCTCTCTACACACACACTTAGTAACGACATTGGATCGCAGTTGCGTTCCTAGGGAAGCAAATAACTTTATAATACTATAAAACAGAACACACGTTCTTCAAACCAATACAAAAACACACATACACACTCACACACACACACACACACACACGCACACACACACACGCACTACCCTATGCACCCAGTTGACCAAGTAACAACGGGGCCGTCATATCCACTCAAGTAAGACTAAAAAAGGAAAAAAATTAGAAAAAACAAAGAAAGATAAATAAAAACACAAACAGAGAGAGAGAGAGAGATACGACAGCAGTGACCACCGTCCAACCCAATGAACCAGTAATAAAAACTGAACATACGAATGAAAAGTAGAATCATTCACACCGCTCGGAAACATTTCAAATGAACTACGAAAATGTTCTTTTACATTTTAAACACATCTTGAGTATATTCTAAATAGCTTACATTTTAAACACTTTCTGAAGAAGATGCTTCACAGAACGTCTTAAACGCTTTAAAAACGATGTTAATGATTTTTAAAACATATGGCAATGAGCTACACATAATTTTCAATGAAAAACCAAAACACGGAATAATAACATAATGTTAAAAAATACACATTGTTGGTGACCCCCCCCCTTATTTAAATCTACATCTTTCTCTCGTTAGAATTTCTTAACCCATATATATATATATATATATATATATATATATATATATATATATATATATATATATATATATATATATACATACATATATATATATATAATTTTTCTTGGAAAAAGAAATCCATCAAAGTGCTCAATTATAAGGAAAATCCGACAATAAGAACGTATTATTAATATATTATTCATATGTATGTATATATATATATATATATATATATATATATATATATATATATATATATAATTTAAAGGAGATTAGAATAATAGTCTAAAGAGCTAAGTGTATTTTAATGTAATAGTGAAATTACTAGTTTAATTAAAATACAGGAAATGCTCGTTGTAATTTAGATATATAATAAGCTCGATAGTTAAATGTCCTAGAGCTGATTCAATATTAAGTAATGTGATTTATAATTTAAAAATTAAAAAAAAAATTTTTTAATTTAAAAATCAAATTTTAATTAAATTAAAAATCAGTTTCATAAGAAGGAACAACAACAAAGTCAATTATCTGTACGATCGTTTCGGAAATCCGTGCTTTTTATTTGTGGTATACATGAAGTCACGTAGAACAATTATACATAAAAACTCTGGATATAATTCACAAATTAAATTCATAAATGAAAATGATAGAAACATAAACTGCATTAAAAATAAACCTATTAAGAGCGTAATAACATATAATATGGCAATGTTTTCCCGTATACGAGTTAAGAAAAATAACCAGGAGACAAAAAAAGATAAAACCAAACTACAAATATTAGATAATAATATAAATAAACAACAAACTAAAACCCGCAAACGTAAGAATAGACACAAGGAGATCCTATGTTTCAACCCCCCGTATTCCAAAAACCTAGAAACAAACATAGCTAGAGAATTTTTTAAAATATTAGATAAGAACTTTAAAGCCCCTCATAGATATAATAAGATTTTCAATAAGAACGCAATTAAAGTATCTTACTCTACTATGCCTAACCTTCATCAGAAAATAATTAGCTCTAATAATAATAAAATTAATAAACTACAAAATACAACTATACAAAATACATCGGACTGTAACTGTAGAAGAAAAAATAAATGTCCCCTACAAGGCTCATGTAAAATTAAAAATGCTATCTATAGCTGCACAGTATCAAAAACTCCAAATATACAAGAACCTATCAACAGCCATAACTCAACTACCAGATTAAATAATAACACCAACTTAAATCAATCTACCGATCAATTACTAGCCAACTCACCACATTATAATCCAACAATAGACCTAACGGAAAATAATCATAATAATCAAGAGGTAATATATATTGGTTCCACATCTGGCCCAATAAAACATATAATTTCAACGCACAAACATTCTTTTAAAAATAACTCTCTATCAAACCAAACTACTCTATCCAACTATATTTGGCAACTAAAAAATAGCAATATTTCTTTCAACTTAAAATGGCAAATAATTGAGACTTGCAAATCATATAAACCAGGAGATAAATTTTGTACATTATGTACAAAAGAAACCCTAAAAATTTTAAAATATGAAGATATAAAAAGCACAACCAAACTAGTAAATTCAAGACATGAGCTTCTATCATGTAATCATAAACGTTGGTTTAAATTTAATAAATATAAACCACCTTAAATCATTAAAAATTACTCATTAGTAAAAATAGATTACTTTTTTTTTTTTTTAATAAATTAAGTTAGACCAATTACCGCCCTTAGACTCGTAAATCAAATAATAAATAAAGCCAATAACACATGACAATTATCTCCCCTTAAAAACTTGCAAAATACATATTCTCTCTCTATAGATATTAACTGTAGCGTCTTTAAATCAAAATACGCTAACGGAAACAATTTACTGCACGAGCGTCGCCCTTTTAAAATTCATCATTCAATAAAATAAAAAGCTATAGCAAACATCTAAATGACTACTTTAAATACAGTTCCTGATTTCAAAAAAAGAAAAACTAAAAGGTAACTATATCTATATATTTTTAAATCAAATTTATTATGTAAATTCAAAAAAAAAAAAAAATTTTTCTACTCATTTTTATCTCTAACCTATACTAATTTTCTTATAAATTTTAAATCCAAACCTTTTACTTCAATTTTTCAGATTCATCTGCCTTACTTTTAATGCTAGGTTTATTTTTGGTGTCTTTCCAATTCAATAGAAATCCTCCTAAATTTGCTGATGAGGAGACCGTGCTTACCAAAAAAACTATGTATAATTGTTCTACGTGACTTCATGTATACCACAAATAAAAAGCACGGATTTCCGAAACGATCGTACAGATAATTGACTTTGTTGTTGTTCCTTCTTATGAAACTGATTTTTAATTTAATTAAAATTTGATTTTTAAATTAAAATTTTTTTTTTTTAATTTTTAAATTATAAATCATATTACTTAATATATATATATATATATATATATATATATATATATATATATATATATATATATATATATTATGTATATCTTTGCTGAAGGAACGTATAAGATCCTACAGCAATTTAGAATTTTCTGAAACGAACATACAATATAGTGCCACCAAAGGGCAACATAATGTTTGAGGATGGTATCATATAACAAAGTAAATACCGTAAAAAGTTATGCCTGGAAGGTTTACATCATGACAATAAAACTTATACTACACTATCTTCCCAACAATAAAGCCTTTGTATGTTGTAGGATAAGGAGCAATTATGGACTAAATGCCCTTTAAAGGGAGGTAATGCTTGGCAACATTATATCATTGCAACAGAACTATACTACACCATTCCTCAAAGCAAAAAAGATGTAATGGCTGGAACTATAGTATCATTACAAAAAAATATATACTATATAACCCCTCCACAATAGGGTACGCGATACCTTGGATCCTCCCATAAAGGGAGAGCATAATGCTTGCAAGTGTGGTAGGATAATAAACGATACACTTTCCCTATCAAAATTAAATATAATAAACCGAATTGAGCTTTTACAGATAGTAAAATTATAGTTTTGACTTCAGATATGGAGATAATTGTATCGTTCCTGGTTCAGATACACAGGCAGACTATAAGTATTCATTAGTAATAGATTTTGTTTGCGTGAATTTTAATCCCTAGCCATTTTACCAAAACAAACGCCATTTAAATATTATCAGATGCATTCGCCGCGATATGGTTTACTTCAAGTATTTTTCAACTGCTCCTATTAAATGATACGACAATGGCGGTAAATTACTTAGCGTCCATCGCTTAATGAGGTCATGGACATTCGTATGGTAATTACACTTACCAATTCCCAAAACGCAGAATGGAATCGAGTTCCTCTGTTTTTAGTAATTAATTGGTTTTGACTTAAGACGATAGAAAGATTTAGCGAGAATATCGAAGAAAACATATGTAAAATTAGACACAATTGCAAACATATAAAGAAACGCAAAATAGTCGGATTATATATATATATATATATATATATATATATATATATATATATATATATATAAAGTGGGACGATAAATTTGTCGCCCTAAATAAAACAACAATACAAATTTATTTTAAAACTTTTACTGAAAGAAATCAATTCATATAACTTGATTATGTAGTAGAGCTTACACCTATTCAATGCAGCCTACTTCAGCCTCAGTCACCGCCTCGATACAGGTCAGGAACTGGGAGCATGTAGGACCAAACGACGTAGTCCGGCGGGTTCAGTTGGGGAGAAGAGAGACGGCGAGTGAGTAAAAGGTATAAAGTCGTAGCACGCCTTCTGAAGCCAAACCTGTGTCTCTTTGTACTTGTTGGCCAGCGCCGAGTCCTGCTGCCACACTCAGGGTCTGCCAACGGTCACCTGATTGAACCAGGGTATCTTTACACTCTTCAGCAAATCGAGGTACACTTCAGTCTTGACTTTCAAGACGACTTCGAAGATGTAATTAGGCATTATATGACTCTTACTTGAAATTACATAAAAGACCATAACAGTGGCTGAAAACTTTGTTTACATCACCTTATTATTCGTGGCAATCCAGCGATAGTTTTAGTCTTTGTGCACCTTATCCGGCAAAAGTTTTTTTTTTTTTATATCTGAAAGAACCAGAGCATGGTTAGCTTCATGGGATGCTTCACTTCGTTGAGCCACTGACAGACTTAATTAGTCTGAGGTTCTTTGTATTCTCCGCCAAGATCTGGCTTGCCTGGCGCCTATAGGACCTACACCTTAAGTTCTCCTTCATACATGCACTCACAGTTGGGTGTGAGACACCTAACTCTCTGACAAAGCCGCTAGGGAGTTTCAACAATGATTGAAAACGTAGTCCGCCGCTTTAACAGCGAGTAACAAATAATGTAATATTTATAAGACAATCTAAACCAAATGAAAAAGCTCAATATTCGAGATAGAGTAATGCTATAGAAGAGTTTGTGGTTATATTAAACGCATGCACATAAATATCGGAAACCATTTTGTCTGCTTTTGATAATACCACATTTTATGGCCTTAGATTTTACGACTGCGCCTTTATTTCCTTTGATTGAGCCTGACTTCACCTTGGGATATTCATTTTAACGTCGGCATTTTATGAATTTCATGCAATGTTTAGTTCTAAATCCATGTGTGAAACAACTATATTTATAGATGACCATAAATATTATTTTGCTAACTACATTCCCCCTGATGTAATGAGCCATTTATTAAAACGCTATGATATAAGGAAAAAATCTTTAAATCTTTGCATTCCATTGTCGAATGCCTTATGTGCCGTAAATTTTTAATTTACCGAATTTAATTTCATATATATATATATATATATATATATATATAAATGTGTGTGTATATATACATATATATATATATATAGAAAAATATATATAAAAAAATGTACATATTTATTTAACGCATTTTTAAAAGTGTATATATAGACATTGAACAACCCAACCTTCCCATACGCACACATGTTTGTCCTTCCCGACATGCGTAGGACTCAAAAACTGTTCTCTTTTTCGTATGATCTATGACTTTTTTCTTTTCTCGCATTTTTACTTCAATATCCTGAAGATGTCCTCTGAAATAGGGACGAAACGTTGATTTATTTTTAATAATTTCATTCGGTTTTTCTATTTTTCACAAAACATATATATATATATATATATATATATATATATATATATATGTGTGTGTGTGTGTGTGTGTGCATGTGATAGATATTTTATGTATTGTAAAAAATTAAGACGTAATTAATTACGTAAATGACCTTCCCCAAAGATTAATTTCACATTACAATGCTACACATAATATTTTCTATTTTGCTCGATGACGGATAATTCACCTTAGCTGGAGCTGAGGTGTATTGCATTCTATACAGGTGTGCTTTTTTGAGAGAGCTTTTGGAGGGGGGCTGGTAAAGCGCTTTTTTTATAGAGAGCTTGGAGGAACTTTTTAAAGAGAAATTTTTCGGGAGAGCTTTTTCGAGGGAGCTTTTTTGAGAGAGCTGTTTTGAGAGAGCTTTTTCGAGAGAACTTTTCTGAGAGAGCTGCATGTTTTATCAGTAATAAGTGACCTTACCCCTACCTAAGCCTTATTCATTTTTAAGGAACAATGCCTGTAAAAATATTTTTTATAAGTCTAAAGATTAATAATAATAATATATTATTTTCATCACGTTATTGGGTTTCTTTTTGTTTTCATGTTGTAAAAAATATGTTAGGTTTTTTTTCTCTTGTTTTTTTATAAAGATATGAAGAAACAATTGCCATCGCTACATTTAATCGTACACATTTGTAGCTTATAAAAAGATTTACAAGCAGAAGGAGGCGTACGAATTTCGAATTTCAATTTCATAAGTACAATACAACTCCGAGATATGGCATAAAAAATGAGTAACAAAATACAGTACAGTGTATGATATACATGTATATAATCAAATGTTATTATAAATAACATCATATGGCGAGACAAATACCGTAACCAGTGGCCAGAAGACTATTGTATACCACATCGTAACATGAAAAAAAACGTATCCTAGGGCCACCGTATCCCGGGGGTTACTGTACTTCTTTTCGTTAGTGTCATCACTTATTAAGATCACGTGGCAACTCTGGGGTAAGGTTTTATAAGTTTTAGGAAGATGTTGAGACAGCCTGATCAGTGAAGGTGGAAGAGCTTATAATAATTATGTATAAGAGGAGCACATATAACTGGGTTCAGATAGCGAGTTATAGTGAAGCATTGTTTCTGTATAATAATTAAAGATATTGTATCTATAGCGGTTATGAAAAGAGGAAAATAGCATGGTGACACATAGAGGAAAGCTGGTCTATGGTGCGGAAAAACGGTTGAAAACAATTATTACATATTTATGTGTGTTTAAACACGCTTGTATATGTACGCAGACAAGATGCTAATGAACGAATAGGCACACACACACAATCTCCCCTCTCTCTCTCCCTCTCTCTCTCTCTCTCTCTCTCTCTCTATCTATCTATCTTTCTTACTTTCCCCCTCTCTGGTATACTATTTCATAGGTTCTCTACCAGAAAAGCTCCACCCCCACATCGAGAAGCTTTTCGAATTTGTATCCAAATAGAAATCCCCAGGCCTGACTTGGCTCGTGGTTCAAATAGGAACATAAGGTTGGCATTGGTCGATATTACGGACTGACTGCCTTCTTTTGTACTATATACGTGTGGTTCCCTGACCCTTTAGGCGACTTGGCTGGCTCCAGCTACGGACGGCGAGCGTGAAGAGTGGGCGTGATGAGGGTAGAAAGACACAGTTAACAAATACAAGAAAGAAGAGAGAGATAAGAGAACCGGTAAAAGAAACGAAAACCCGTTCTATTTACTGTAAAGAAGGACACGGAAAATTGCCGAAACAATAAACTGCG
Source organism: Euprymna scolopes (assembly GCF_053919585.1). Classification (NCBI taxonomy): domain Eukaryota; kingdom Metazoa; phylum Mollusca; class Cephalopoda; order Sepiida; family Sepiolidae; genus Euprymna; species Euprymna scolopes. The sequence goes on from NC_136483.1 coordinate 155,435,006, forward strand.
TGATGCAAATTTACAATTTTTTAAGCTTGTAACGTTGTCCGGGACCCAACACATGTTGTGTCCAGTTTCAGTCGCCAAGGAACCAAGGAAAAGAATAGAAAATAACTCTAACTCGTTTGACATTTATTTCATTGGTACAGTCGTGAAGTGACCCCCCGTGATCTAGAACGTTCTCCAAGTCTCTCCCAAGATCTTGAACGAAAGATACTTACAACTTCTCTTCCAATTTTCGAATTTTAATCATGTCAAAACGCACTTTATTTTCTTTAGATGGATTGATTACTGTTATTTCTCCTGATGAGTTAAGAGCAAAATAGATTCACTAATTGATATAATAATTAAGTGATTGATTTTGTGTTACGAAACAGATAGTGTCAAGGATTGTAAATGTCAACTGAATTAAAGGGATACATTATAAGATGGGCAACGTCATGAACTTTAGAATATAGACTTTTGTCATTCATTTACTATATTACTCTGTAATTACATTGAGCTTCTTAAATAAGGATTGGTATATATTATAAGGAAGTAAAGTATATTTCAACAGATATATAACTATTTTCGTGTGCTAGAACCATCTTATCTTACATTATACGCAAATATACTGAATGTAGAAACTATGCATTAATAGAATTAAGCATAATAGTGAAATAAAACCAACCATCTAATAAGAAACCATAAAAATGTATAATTAATTCATAAACTCTCGTTTTAAAGGAATATTCATAGTAATTAACCTTTATGTAGGCGCTTGCAAAGCCATGACTGAACATATTAAGAAGTTAGTGTTGATATTGTTTTTAAATAATAATAGTAGGTTTTTAATACCAATGCTAGAGCGAGAAAAATCTTAACTTTATAAGCATAATTGAATAGAATATACGAATTTGTTTCCAACGTCAACTGATAAGACAAGCAAGATTATTTGTTTTTTATTTATTTTTTTAATGTTAACCCTCTAAGCGCGACATCTACCACTTCTCATGGTATACGTTAATAGATTCAACCCTTTTTTTATTTGCAATAAACAACAGCATAAATACACTTAATGGATTCACCAATTTTCCATGAACGAATGCTCAACCTCATTATAAATCCAAGATGAGTGTCATTACACGATGCAAATTAATTAAATTTTATCATTTATTTTAATAGTCCTAGTTATATGCCACAAATGTTATATCTACTGTGTAGACATACAGTGAAAGTCCAATCTTAGAGCATCATTTTACAAATGCGTGTATAAACTCATTTTCTCCATAAAAACGCTAAGAAGGTTACAAACAAACGTGTCTGTTTGCTTTCTTTGTGTCGCTATAGGCAAACTGTGCAAATATAGATGCGTTTGATTCCATGTTTGTAGAGGTAGTTATGAATTATCCTATGTTGTGTAACTATGAATAACTTAATCTTGTTTTTTATTGTTGTTTCTTTTTTTTCTTTTTTTTTTTGCAGGTAAGTTGTGCTAACTTTTCGTACCTGCCTTCCGTTGCGAAATTGTCCTGGAAATGCTCCAACTGTTTCAAAGGTAGGAATATATTTGATTCATTGTATTTATGTTTTATGTCGGGCGGAAAAGCATGAGCGTTATCTAAGGTTAATACGGCATGGAGCCAACATAGAGGGCGTTAAATATTTCTCTACCTACACATGTGCGCACATATGTTTATATAACTAAACGAACAGGATTCACTCCCAAACAAATTCAAATATCATCATGAACTTTCGAACATAACAGACAGGGGTAAGTAGTCCTAATGTGGACTATATAATGTTTGAATAATTTCATGCAATAATGGAAGTTTATGACTAAAATATAGATATATCCGACTTTAGAAAATAATACATGTTAGGTATAAGATGTCAAGTAACTTCTGAAATAAAAATATATCAGACTTACATTATACATTATCCAAAGTTATTACACACAGACACATCCGAACACTACCGCTTTATATATCTCTTCTCTATTCTTCTTCTTCTCTTCTATCTATCTTCTTTTCTTCTTCTTCTATATAAATAAAATGAACTCATTTTTCCAGTCTGATTTTGACATTAATAGGATTAAAAATCAAGATATTTCATGCAAATATAATATGCACAAACGGCAGAACAATATCTGAGGTGAGTTATAGGCTTATTATTTCTCAAAGTCCTCGATAATCTTAGATTTCTATACTTTTTCTGCTGATAAGTCACGGCCAAAATCGGTTAAGATCAATGGAAGTGGTAAAATATTTTCTCTCTAATAAATTCCTCCTCCCCCTGCCACCACTTAACACCGTTTGGGGATCGTTCACAAGGAACAGTTGAGAAGAGAACACCGGTTTGGCTTCGTAGTTCTTTCATGTGAAGTTATTTAAAATCACTAAACTAAGCTGCAGTGCTCTGTGGCGTAGTGGTTAGCGTGCTGGACAATTCACATTATATTTTCACGTTCGCGCCGACCTACCGTAGTCGTTTTTTTTTTTTCCTAAACAACTGGAATGGACTTTTCTTGGTGGCCGAACTGTTAACGTTGCAGATGTTTTTGTTTTTTTTTCACACTTTATTTTCCTACTTTTACTCATGACTCCGGGTGTGATCCTTCCTACTTACCTACCATAACATTTTTTAAAACTCCCTCCCCCGTCCCGGAAACAAACACTCGGGCAACGCCGGGTACCCCCGCTAGTATATATATATATATATATATATATATATATATATATATATATATATATACTAATTTGGTTACATTCCCTGTATTGCAATTTCGTCTGAGGTTTAATTAAATTGAGGCCTTAATGTTTAAACATTAAGCACACACACACATATATACACACACACACACACACATATATATATATATATATATATAGAGAGAGAGAGAGAGATAGATAGTGATATATATATATATATATAGATAGATAGATAGATAGATAGATATAGTAGTGTTGGGATGGGTGCCTGTGTGTACAACTCTCCTACAGCCCACACCACTGGACCAATCATGTCCAAACCTAGGTTGAAGATGGTCTCCCACCTAGGAATAGTTCACACTGTCTTTCAAATTAAGGAGGTCAAAGGATGAGGTCAGGATTTTTGCTGTACGCTGGAGTGCCTACTTACGTGGAACCCGAGCATACAGCATGGTCCCGCGCAATTTCGTATATATATATATATATATATATATATATATATATATATATATATATATATATATATAACACCAAAAGATGGAGGAAGTGAGGAAGCATGGATGTGGAAATCCTTTTACCCGAATACGATGTACAGCATATTAAAAATATAATGGATAAACATCTGAAGAAGTTGGTGAGGACAGGATATTTTTACGGAAACATAAATCGTAAAATTGCCAACTCATTAATGAAACAGCTGTAATGGAAAAATCAAGTAAATAAACGAATGTTATGAAAAAGAAAAGTGAGTCTTTGAATTTTCAACAAAACTTTGCACTATATATATATATATACATACATATATATATATATATATATATATATATATATATATATATATATATATATATATGAAAATGTAAATGTAAATATATAACTATAACGATAGTATTTTGGGAATATGAAGTGACACAACTCGTCAAGGGTCAGGGTAATTAATAATCATCAGTAATATAGTTATTTGTAAAACAATAACAAAAGAATAGCACACACACAATTATAATTAAACAATATTTATTCTTTATACCATAGAGACTGCAGTGTTTCATGCTGACTTACAAATAATTGTAAGGAATAACAATTCCTACCGGTCATGAAATTCGAACCCAGTCACGAAGTTTACTCCATTACGTCAGGGCCACCATAGGAATGAAGAAAATTAAGAAGTATTATACGCCGAATTCGGGCGAATATATTATAACATTTAGAATGTTCGAACCAGCAGAAGTCGTGAACATTGCATAGAAGCTAGTTGGCTGCGTTTTAGTTATTTTTTCACAGACAATGGCTATCCTTCAGTATTGTTAAAGGGGCATGATCATTTTTTTACAAGGTTGTCACCACTTACCAAGGCCAGGAAGCCATTCGGGGATAAGGGTTATTGCATGTACAGTACGTTAGTGTTGAGATTTGATAAAGTGTCTTACTTAAGGGGGCGGTTCATTATAATTAAGCAATAATTATTCTTTATACCTACAGACACTAGCGTGTCATGCTTACGCAATCATCAGTGTAGGGCGTGACAATTTCTGTCGGTCATGAGATTCGAACCCAGGTATAAAGCCACCTTTTGCTCCATTTGCTAAGTCTTTACCTCATGACCACCAAACAATTGCTGAAGGTCTATTAAATGCCGAATTTGACCGAGTACATTAAACAATCTAGTCGTAAACATTGCAGGGAAAGAGAGATAAAGAGAGAGAAAGAGAGAGACAGAGATAGAGAGAGAGAGAGAGAGATTGTGTAATTCAGTATAAGATGTGTGTGTGTGCGTGTGTGTAATTTTTGCTACTGATTTTACATACGCATTTATTTCGTAGGTGTACCGTACAGGCACAACACGTGTTATTATTTGCTGAGAAAAAGAAGGCAAATTTAATTGTGTCCACTGAACGCCCACATGAAAAGTAGATTGTTGACAAGGCAGCATTATGAAGTGACGTAGGGGAAATTCTAAGATACGTATCGCTACTAGAATTTAAGATAAGCTATTCGTTACATACAATACACATATATAGAGGCGCAAATTACGTTCGGTCACTCCCGATGTTAGTACAAATTAACTCATATTTAATTAGATTTGGTTGCTTTATTTTACTGCCTATCAATATTTTTCGGACGACACTACTATCTATTGTAACACTTCAGATCAGAAACGGCCAAGATTTCTCTGATTCTCTCTTCTGATCTTGAGCTCGTGGTATAATGAGGTAAAAGCTGTTTGGTTAATTTTAATGTATTGAAAACTAAACTTCTTTTTTCTATCATAAACGCTGTGACTCATGTCTGGCCTCTATTTAAATGAACGGCTCTTGTCTTGAGGACGCTCCATGTTTAGACAAGCTTCTTGGCCTAACCTTCACTCCTGATCTGAAATCGAGCACATGCATCAATTTTTTTGCGAGGGTCGCAGTAAAAATTGTTGGATCATTCTAGCACTCCAGTAGATATCTCACTACTGATGTGATTCTCATCTTGGATAAGAGCCAAGTACACCCTAGAATGGAATACTGTTTCCACATCTGGGCAGGAGTTTCTTGAAGCTTTCTATCTTGCCTCGACTAAGTTCAAAACAGACTTCGTAATCTAGTAGACAATGTCCTTTTCTATTCTCAGCAGCCTCTTCCTCACAAAAGAGAGGTTGCGAGCCTGCCCCTGTTCTATCGCTATTTTCATGGCTAGTGTTAGACTAAGCTCTAATAAATGGTTTCCTTCTTGACAATCTTTCACAAAAAATCACTCGTCTAACTAAGATCACTATCAATAAATTCCCCCACTTTCTATCGGCGCCTAAGCCTAAACATGGATTCCGTAAACCAAGCTTCTCTCTTAAAATTTCCCGCCCGTGGAACTCACTACGGTCGTCTGCTTTCAAGCTGACTACAATATCGTCTTCTTCAAGTCAAATGTAAACAAGTTCTGGTTGAGCTGTCCTCGTAAATAATCTAATCATACCAAATTACCACTACAAACGATTATTACGCAACTGACCAAATTATTACAATACAGACATTAACTCTAATCCTCCAGTGATCTCCGGGCCTTGATATGTGCTAACCAATTTATAAAAGAAAATATATGCCGAATTCAGTAATTTTGGTAAAAGTGTTTATGTTTCCCGTTCTTCATATTTTTAAATATGTATTTATGCTGGTTTGTTTGTTTTTTTAATGGCCTATTAACAGTTTTTCGGGTTATTTAATGCAGAATCTGTTCATTTAGTTAAAAAAAACAACAACATATTCTTGAAGTTCTTTATATCTTCAAATATGTGTTCATGCTGTATGGTTTGAAGGAGAAACTAATTAGGCTATATGCAAAAATATAAAATATCATATCGGATAAAGAGTTAAAGAAAAACAATATTAAGAGGGTATTTAGTTCTTTCCCACTGCACGAACTGTGACACCAAGATCGAAAAGTGAGATTAAGAAGTCAGCGCCCCTATGGAGGGCGACTCAACATGAAAAAAGATGCTTGGGCAGTTTCCCCGTAAGGGCGCCTCAGACAATTAGCAATAAACTAACCCTTTCTCAAAAAGAGAGGGCATAGTGTTGAACTCCACATGACCAGCCTTACACCGCAATTAATAGCAATCAGATCAAGAAAGAAACGGTCTAATCTATATTGATTTTGTGGGGTCAGAAAAAAAAACTTTATAGGCAAGACGAACGCATCATGGTATATTAACTTACGAACTAAAAAAAATATACCAGATCATAGATTGTAAGAATTAACAATGAAGATGTGTAAAAAAACAATAATGAACTGAATCGAACAGATAAGGTGAGGTTGGAAGAAATTAGATTAAGATTTAAATTTAGATGGATTAATAAGCGAAGATAAAAATTAATATAATATAAAATTGATTAGCCAGAACCATTGGGTTATTGTGTGAGGAAGGAAAAACGTGTCAAAAAGAGGGTGTCAACTCAAGCGTATGTTGATTATGAGAAAGAGATTTGGATGGGAGCCTGCTGATAGGAAGTAGAGCATCGCACTACTAATATAGTGAAAAGAAAAAAAAATTAATAAAATAAAAGATAAGATAAAACATAAAATAAATAACAATAAAAGATAAGTATATACGTATACTCAAATACACGCAAACATGCACATACACATGCATAGTCACAGACAAGCCTACATGTATATGTACATAAATATTTGCATACATATATATACATTTGAATATGTATATATATGTGTGTGTGTGTATTTATGTAATGCATACGTAAATATATAACGTTGTCCCACGAACTAAATTCTAATTTTATTTTGACGCTCTTTTCATTTTACTTCTTATTTATTCTCTATATTTTAAGGGGCCTTATCATCTCTATATTAATACGATAGCGTGTGTGTTCTATGTAACGCTTACATCCGGGTTGTTTAATTGTTATGTGCTTCCATTTCTAGTAATAAATGATTTTACAAAGAATTCTTCATAAGTTTTGATTTCGGTTTCGATTATAGCTGATGGAACGCAAGTCATCGATTTTTTTTTTTTTATAAATAATTACATCAAGAATTCTTCATAAGTTTTGGTTTAGGTTTCGATTACAGCAGACGGAGTTCAAGTTATATATATATATATATATATATATATATATATATATATATATATATATATATATATATATCCTAAGTTTTGGTTTCGATTTAAGCTGATGCACCTAAGTCATATGGATATTTGTTTTTAGTTTTGGAATCACAACTTTATAATATATCAGAATCGATAGAGAATTGACACTATATATACAATATATATGCAAAAATCTGCATCCATAATAATATCATATTTAAGCGTATTTTTAGCTACGTCGATCTTCTCAGTTAGCTTAGATAAATACTTTTTCAGTTTTAACAAAAGAGCTACAATAATATCAGGGCGTCTCCATTTACGCTGAACATCCACAAAGTGCCCACATCAATATATTAGATGTGAAAGAATCCGCAGTGGAATTTCCACATGCCCCACATCATCATCATCATCATCATCACATTATTATTATTATTATTATTATTATTATTATTATTATTATTATAGTAATTGATATTACTCTTTATTTTTTATTAATAATATTATTATTTCTATTATGATTATTGCTATAATTATCATTATTACTAGCATTGTTGTACTTAATGTTCCTAACATTATATTACTTTGTATGTTTTATGTTTTCACCCTCATTTCCAACCATATCTTCTGCATTTATAAGACTATATCCCACCTGTACCAAAACCAGTCCGATTATCTCCTTACCATATAACACCCTTTTCACACTATTCATCAACCCATTTCACCTCATGTCTGCAAATTTTATTTTGGATTTTACTTTTCTTTATTTTTTTACATTCATCTTTTACTTTTTATTTTCAAAAATTCTTATATTTATTTATTACTAGCCTGGGTGCCCGGCGTTGCCCCGGGTGTTTGAAGATGTGTGTTGAGCAAAAAAAAAAAAAAATGTGGTAGTAGGCAGGCCGGCTCGAACCCGTGACACATAGACGGAAATAAAAGTAATAAAAAACCTGACGTCTTACCTCTACTCCATGACGCGACCGAAAATAATGAATTAGTAAAGTTATTGCAACCGATACGATGACTTGCAAAAATGGCGACGCAAAAAAAAGACCCTCCTTGTCGAAAATTGCCCAGTTGAGGATGATGGAATTCATGTTTTAGCTAATTTTTCGATATTTGTCGTTCGAAGGGTCGTGTTTCAAAACGAGACCGATCTAGTGCAAATCCCTCACTTCTGTCGAAAGTTTTAGGCAGACAAACATACATACATACATACATACATACGTACATACATACATACATTTAAACAGACAGATGAGATTTATATAATAGATTATTTTTTTCTTTTATTATTATTATTTATTTTAATATTATAGCTTAGTATAATCTAATTTACTCATACATATAATGCTTACTCCTGTTAACGTATCTCATGCGGCTACCGCCTAATTTAGTTAGAATTCCACTCTAGCATATCAAACGTACCATATAATCCAATAATCCCCTGGATACCTCTCTGTCTCCCTTCCAATGTATACCCCTTATTGTAAATCTCCAAATAGGAATATTGCTTGACGTCACATCAATACCTTGTTACCTAGCATTCTTCAGATGAGAAACATTAAGCTTCGAAATGCTTGGTGTAAGTATCTTCTATAATCCCTGCACGCTGTATTCGACTGTTTAAAATTCATCAATAAATATATATATGCCTTTGTATATAGTTTCTATTATCAATATATTTTCTCTTGTATATATATATATATATATATATATATATATATATATATATATATATATACACACTTATTTGTTATTACATAAGCAGATATATGTTGTTACACAGTCATGGGCATGTTTCGCTAAGCTAATTACCAGTTACTCGAAAGCTCTTCAGCCGATACAGCTTAAACGAAAACAAAGTTTGCAATGAAAATATAAGGTCATCCTCGTCAAAGGGAGTTAATATCAGTAGGTTCGTCGGATGTTGTGAAAATTAAGTTTTGGTTATATGTAAATAAGACTCCATAGGGGTGTGGCTTAGAAATGAATGGGAAAGGATGACGGTTAAAGACTGAGATAGAGTTAATGGAGTATACCCTGTTCTATGTCATTATTGCGCACTCTTGTATTAACGTCGTTAAACTTCATTTGTTATTTAACCTCTGGAAAACAATAATCTCTGATTATATATATATATATATATATATATATATATATATATATATATGTGTGTGTGTGTGTGTGTGTGTGTGTGTGTGTGTGTGTGTGTGTGTGTGTGTACGTATTATGAAAAGTATCATGTCAGAAGAAGGCAGATTTAAAGGGAAGTGCTTGATGAGAGCCCGACCATTGGTAGTGGAAAGATAAAGGATAAATAAGTATATATCTATGCTCATGGACATAGGGATATGCACGTACATGCATACAAACACAGACAAAAACATATATATATGTTTGTAGCTGTATATATACATACCCAAGTATGCATACACATACACACTTAACAAATTAGTTGCTATAAGAGAAAAGTAGAAACGGAAATTTATAAATGCAGTAAAATGCAATAGAAGAATGCTATTATAGCCTTAAAGAAAAGGTTTTAAAAAAAAAAAAAAAATTTAAAATATGTGTGAATTTTGTTTCACATATTTAGGTCGAATAGGAAAGTAGAAATATAAGAAGGCAGTTTTATTAGTTTATGGAAAGATTTTAGAAGCTAACGCGATAAAAAGTGGATGGAATAAGTAGATTAAAATAGTATAGGTGAATTTAAGGAAAAGAAAACGTGGACAAATCAGATAAAAAAGAAGGTAATGGCGGTGCATCTGTTGCAGCCATGAATTGGACGTATTTAAACTTTGTCTTATATTTAAAATAAGTCTGGGTGATCCGCCTGACCCGGGTGTTTATCGTTGTAATTTGAGCAAAAATAAAAGTTGAAGTAGGCAAACAGGCTCGAACTCGTACTGCGAAGGAGGAAAAGAAAGTTAAAAAAAAAACGTAGTGCTGTTGCGCCCATCGCAAAACCGGAATTGACGTAGGCTTAAATTAAGGCTAATCAATCGAAAAAAGGCGATGACTTTCGAAAATATAGGCGAAAAAAGTGACCCCTCCCTGTAGAAAAGTGTCTAGTTTAGGGTTTAGGGTGGTGGACCAATTTTTCGATATTTGTTCTCAGAAGGGCCCGGTTTCAAAGTGATGCCAATCTCGTTAAAATCCGTCGCCTCTGTAGAAAGTTTTTACAAGACATACAAACATACATACATTCATAATACATTTAAACAGACAGGTGATAAATATATTATAGATGAGTTCGTTTTTAAAATTTATAACGTTATTATTTTTAATAATATTAAGACTGCTTCGAAAATGCAGTTAGTAGAATTTGGAACCGGATGTTTATTATTTAGATTTTTTTTTCAAAAATATATCATATATTATTGGATCTGGTTTTTCCCCTCTTTTGATCAGAAGCTTCGAATTGCCATGTCCTAGAGAGGTTATTTACTTCTTTTCCATTTTCCTTATTGATTTGATGATATAATAATGTTTTCTTTAACGTTATATTATAACGTTATTATGTGGAGTGTGGAGCTTTTACTATCTTAATAGGTTTGCTTTGCTTAAATATTTATCTTTATCTAGTTCGCCTAATATATGTGTATGTTTGTGAGAGAATTGCTTACCATTCAAGTTGAAGATTAAATATAGTTGGTTTTTTTTTCTGTTTTTACATATACCAGCTTTATACATAATCCATTTGATTTTAGCTGACATTGATGACTCTTATTTGTAACATGGACGACCTCTGTGGATGTAATCGATACCGCTAATATGTTTCGCGCCAACATGGCCGACGACACTGACGCGAATGCTATCAATATGGTGATCTTGCCGACGTCATTGATTCAGTTATACTCCTAGCCAAACGTCCCCCTTAAATGTTTTCTTCAGATACTGCAGAATACGATCCATAATGCCTTAAATGTCTCCAAACTCTCCTATTCCTTAGTACAGTCTTAATCTGAATGATGGCATTGCAACAAAAAATGTCATCACGCGATCTTCTCTTTTTTGCATCTACCTTCTATGACTTATTTACATAATTTGCTTGCACCACTAGCTTTGTCTTCTATTGCTACAGTCCAAACATATTCTATTTTATTAGACAGCGTGATTGCATGCTTCTCAACACACATTTATTGTTTTATAGCAATAATCGGTGCATTTTCCTCTGAACCAAAGTCAAGAGGGTCTAGGTTATTGTTGAGATGGCTTATTAACTGTTGACTGAGGCACGTCTCTTGTCCTGTGCAATTCTAAGAGGTCCAAACTTCAAATGTTTGCCTTATTACTTTCAGAAAGGGGTTAGTTTATTTTTAATCGCAAGAAGGCGGGAATTTCTCACAGAGCTGCATAGGCATTTTTCCAGGCAATACTCCTCTTACGCTGGCTTTTGAAATCCCACTTTCCGGCGCTTGTGTCACATCATCTAGCTGTAGGTTGGTGATAATAAGACAGATTACAAATATCTGTCTATGATATCTTATTATTTTCAGGTGCCTACGTCGACAAATGACAACCAAATCAACCGACTAACATCCTTCCGGGTTTTGTTTCAGTGTCAAATGTACACGTTCTTCCGTTATTCGAGTCTTGCTTAAATGGAGTCTGGCGTAAGGAGTGCACAAATGAGTTGGGGAGACTGGAGAAATAGGAGACGCTAAAAGTTAAAGGTGATAAAAGGAACTTTATAATCTACTTTTTTTTAATTTTCCTTCTCTTCTTTTCTTTTTGTTTCGTTCTTTTTTGTTTTGTTTTATTTTAGTGATTTATTTATTTTTTTATGCTTTTTTTTGTTCTTTCTGTTTCATTTTTGAGTTAAGAAAGTCGACTTTGAAGAATGTTTCCAGTTAGGAAAATGTCGCGATTGATGCTCTTTTATCTCCTTCCGACGACGGGAACATGTGATACAAGGGTCGGAAAGTGAAAGAGAAGAGCGAGTACGATAGTAGAAGAGCCTCCGGTCTGCAAAAGAAATGCCTAGGCGGTCCTGTCAGCCATCTCTGGTAGGGAGCATCAGGACCTTAATAATGAAGTGACCCATTCTCAATGTGAGAAGGCAAATCCTGGAAGGATGGACTTCCTAGAACTACACATGACCAGCAACACATCGCAACTTCTAGGCCTTTTAGATAGGAACAAAGTGTAGTATATGTTCTGATGCTACATTTCACATTTTCTAACCTCGATCATTAGAGTAGAAATACTTTTAGACTGAGACAATTTTTATTTTTGTTTCTATCCAGAGTGCCCCTTTTGGGGGGGCTGGATTTTCCCCATATTAAAACCGACCTTATGTCTTACTCTGCCTCCGTGGGGAGGCAAGTAGATAGGAACAATAACTTAGACTCTGTTAGCTTTGGTGGCAAACGGAAAAATTTTCTCGAATAAGCATTTGAATGACCGTCAAAATAATAAAAAAATAACATCAAGTTTGCTTTTTAGGACATGAGATGCTGTCTATGTCAGCTCTAGTGGTGATTGCAGTCATTGCTATGGTGATCGAAGTTATCGGTTCAGTGGTTGGTGTTGGTATTAGGAGACTAGGTGTTATTTTTTATAATTGTGTTTTTACTTCGTTTTTGTAAGTCAAACAAAAAATAAAACGTTTTTAAAAGCTGAGCTATCACAGTTTCCCGTTTCCGCCATCACTGCCAACTCATCTGTAGATGCGAGAAAAGAAACACCTCTCAATTCCCTAGCAGACATTTCTGCCAGCCACACCAACGATTATATCATTGTATCAACTACAGTTACCTTTGAATATTTACAGTTTTCTGTAACTTAAATTCAATAGTATAGTTCCTGGCAGTCCTTATTAAAATAAATGTACGAGGAAATAATGACGTTTTTTTTTTATTATTAAAACTATATTGGAAAGCTACGAAAACGGGCATGGTACCATTAAAATAGCGGCCTTTTGTGTTTGTTCCAGAATTTATTTTTCTACATAGTCACCGCCATTCTCGATGCACTGTTGCCATCGATGGGGTGATGGCTGTGCATGGGCGTCCAGAGCGCGTTTTGTCACTCATATCCCTGTTACCACTCTAAAATCGATGAATTCATCTCCTAACTATGCTAATATTAACTTCCTCTGCTTCGTAAAGGTGGTTTTTATTCTTAAAGCTGTATTTTATGTTAAAAATAATTTACATACCTATCCTCGCCAAATAATTCAATTTTCTATTAAAGCAAATGAGAAATTTTTATGTTAGATTTTGCCATTTTCAAAACCACTACAAAGAAACGTTCCAAAAGAACTTTTTTTTTTTTAATCTCGGACAAATGGATCAGAGGATACTGAAAATTGCATTGTTATGCTAACTGAACTTATGCATTCATGGTCTGGAAGTTTCATCTCTCTATTGCAGATATTGCTGGCGTGAGACTCTGGGGAAACAACTCCTGTCACAGACGTGCGTCAGAAGCAGAGATATATCATTGAGTTCCTCCATACAGACAAAATTGAACCGATCAACATTCACAGGCGCCTGGTGAACGTTTACGAATCCGATGCAGTTTATGTCAGCGCTGTTAGGAGATGACTTCGTCGATTTCAGACTAATGGCATAGATGTGAGTGACATAGGGCACTCCTGGCTTTTACGACCGAAGCATCAAACGAGTCTGCCGAAAATGCATGAAGGGTGGTGGTGACTATGTAGAAAAATAAATTCTGGAACAGAACGTGTCGTTCGTTTTAATTGTAGTACTCTTGACTTCGTAGCACTTCAACGTTTTAGTTTTTAGGTAAAAAAATAAGAACCTTATTTGTGTATTTTGAGTGAACAATGATTTGTTGTATACCATATGTGTTCTGGCATAAAGACGGATTACTTAGCACATCTTAAGGGAGCTTTCTTGTTAACAGGGTTTTTATTTTACGATTTACTTGCAATTCAATACAACAAATATTTGAAATATCAGATTGTTGCATAAGTTCCCACCATTTCATAAAATTATTTTGATTTCAAACATGTTTTCGTATTTATCAAAGTGTTATATATCATTAGAAAGCACGTATTCTGTTCTACAAGATAATGGTTATCGTATTTTTTCATATAATTTTATCTCGTTTTTTAGAATCGTCAAATCGATTGTCAAGTTTTTTTTTGTTTTTGTTTTTTTTACACAGTTATCACAACTTATCAAGGCCCGGAAGCCACTCAGGGATAAGGGTTATTGCAAGTACATTACGTTCATTTTCTGACACTTCCTTCTTTTTGCCATTATTCGAGATCCAAAACTGAGTGAAGTGACCAAGTAGATTTGTGCCGTATATGGAGAAAACGCCATAGCTGAGAAAACTGTTCCAGGTTGGTTTACCAGATTCAAACACTGTAATTTTTTACCTCAATGACGCTCCTCGTTCCGGAAGTCTAATCAAGATAGATGAAGACCAACTCAGAGTTCTTTTGAAGGAAGATGACCATCAGACATGTTACGAATTAGGTGAAAAGATGAAGTGTGATTTTGCGACAATTTCAAGCCACCTTCATTCTATGGATTCACACAAAAACCTGTAGCTTGGGTCTCAATCGAAATTTCTTTTGCTGTAAAAATTCTTTGATTTTCAAAAAGAAAAAAAGAAAAAAAAACAAACGGCGCTAAAAAGTAGGAGAGGCGCCAAAACATATACTACACTTCTCCTTAAAACGAAGAGGTTCATACCTTAGAGGATGGTATCATGACGCACGAGCATATATTATATTACTCGTGCCTAAATAAGGAAGTAATTTCTGTCAATATGGTTTATGACAAGAGGACAGATATTACACTCTTATCACTCTGCTTATT
The DNA here is from genome assembly GCF_053919585.1 of Euprymna scolopes. NCBI lineage: Eukaryota > Metazoa > Mollusca > Cephalopoda > Sepiida > Sepiolidae > Euprymna > Euprymna scolopes. The sequence continues at coordinate 155,450,080 of NC_136483.1, forward strand.
TGAGCATTGAGAGATAATACAATAGTATATTAGTAAAAAAAATGGCATAATTTCGGCTACAGAAAGACTGATACCAAATCTCTATTACTAATAGACATGTAGCTGTTGAATATCCTTCTTTAATTGCTTCTGAGAGTTTTTCTTCGTGTGTTTATTAAAAACTAAGTTTATTTCCTCGACTTCTTCCTCTTTTTTTTTGTTCTTTCTTTTTTGTTCTTTACTTTGTTTTTGTTTTAGCATTTACTTTCTTACTTTTTTTTTGGAGGGGGGTCTTCTGTTTCTTATTCCTCTTCTTTATCTTCTTCTAATATTCAAGCTTTTATTTTTATTTCTTTTCATTCTCTTCCTCTTCATCCTGTTCTTTTTCTTCTTACCGTCTTTTTATGTTCTTTTTCCTGCTCTCTTTTTTGTCGGCTGAGCTTTATTCCCTTCTCCTTTTCTTTTGCCATTTATTCTACCGTCTTTCTTCTTCTTCTTCTTTTTCTCCTCCTCCTTCTTCTCCTCATCCCTCTTCTTTTTCTTCTTCTACTACTACTACTACTACAAGATCTGTTGCTTCTTTTCTTATCCTTGTGCTCGCCTTCGTTTGTTTTTCTTTCTTCTTTTTTCCCCTCTTTTTCCTTTGATTTGTTTTTTATTCTTGTGCTTCTTCTTTTGCTTCGTTTCTTTCCGTCTTCTTCTTCTTCTTCTTCTTTCACTTCTTCTCTTATAATATTTACTACTTCTATTTCCTCCCTATTTTTGTTTCTTCCTTCTTTCTTTTTCTCCATCGTATACTTATTATTTTTCTCTTCCTTTCTTACGCTCTCCTTTTTTTCTTTTTTTTTCTTTTATCTTTCTCCGTTTCTCCAACCTTTACCTCCATATGGATACCTTTCTTAGTGCCGTCCTTAAAGTCCATCCGTTTTTCCTTCATACTGTAACTCTTCTATTCGCTCTGTTTCAGTTCGCCTTTACGCTTATCATTTTTACGTTCGGCCATCTTTCTTCATTCGTTTTTCTGTGTTTCACTGCTTTAGTTTTATTTTTCGATCTGCAATTTACTCGTTCATTTTCTTTTTTTATTTCTGGCCTTACCGCGTGTCTCTCTTTCCATCCATCTTTCATCTTCCCAATCTAGCACGATTTTTCTCAATCGCTCTTTTCTCTTCGCATATCTTCCTGTCTTTCTGACTTTATTCATGTTTCCTTTCAATCCAGATAAACCCTCTTTGAATTCTTTCTCGAATAGTTCTTTTACCCGTTTAATCCTATCCTTTCCTTTTATGACAATTCCTATTAATTTTCGTCTACTCCTTTTTCTCTGCACTTCCTGGTTCATCCCTCTCTGTGTCTCCTCTATAATTCAGCCCACATCGATAGCTTTTCATTTTATTGCTTCCCATTCTCCCGCCCATACTCTCCCCTTTCCCCTCCCCTCTCTCCTATTTTTTCTCTTTCTCTCTCTTCATTTACCTATCAACAATCCATCAGGAAATGCTTTTGATCTTCCATTAACTCAGAGTCTCATTCAATGTTATTCTCCATGTTTACAAGCCATTATTCTGATTAGCTTTTTAGCAGAGCCAAAAGCCCAGGTACGCGAACAGGACAATGTGATTACCAGGAGAGCAAGCAGGAATAGAATTATCCATATTCCTATACATTTGCTGTTGTTCTGTTTGTGTGTGTGTGCGTGTGTGCATTGATATTCATATTAAAAGCAACTTTTTCCTCTATTTATTTAAATCGTCAAAAGATCTAGCTAATTTGCATATTCCTTTAATGTTAATTCATGTTAATTTCCTATTAGTTTATTTGGAGGGGGTCTTATGGGATGATCATCTTTAGTTAACTATTACGTGTAATTATATTCATGCAGATATCCTACATGATTTATTCTTGCGTAATATTTGCGTATATGCTTATAGTAAACACAAACATATTTCCATATATATATTCATGTATGCGTATATATATTTGTTTGAAAAAATTTGGCCTACAAAACTCCTTTATCAGTTTTTAGTTCACGGACATGAAACTTAATATATAGGGTATTCGAACCCATGCGAAACTTTAGTTTTTTGATCGGGGAAAACCGGTGCAAAAGTGTGAAAAATACAAAAATGGAATTTGTCAGTTAAAGGTCGAACAACGGTATTACGAATATGCATGAGTAACGTAATATATATTGGTTCATATTCGTATTTTTAGCCTTGCAGCAAACATGTTTTCATAGCTCAGGCATTAATGCCTAAGTAAAAAGTACATCGTAAGCTAAAAGGTTTGGTTTCGATTCTCGATGTCGGTGCACGAGTCATTTTTTTTTTTTTACTTTTTAAAGCATTACTATATATTGGCTCCAATATAATATAATAATAATAAATACGAAATCTGCATTAATCAAAATCTTATATTTAAGCGTATTTTACGGACGGCCAATGCCGGCGACCTTCTAGTATATATATGAAAAAGGTTGAAACTCTTTGGTGGGAAGAGCCCGGGTTTACAAGTCGAAATATTCGCGACATTGCAAACACAAACCGACTTGAATAGAACAAAGTATTCTTTAATGAATCAACCAATTGTACTTACAATACATGCACTTTACGTTAATTTACCACATGTAATCCTTTTGGTTTAGTATTGTTTTATTTGCCAACGTATTCTTTATTTTATTCTTTTTGTGAGTGTGTTGAACCATGAGGTCGATACAGTAATTTTTTAAAGTGGTATTGAGTAAATGTCCCCGGGGCGTAAGAGAAGAAAACAGAGAACAAGGATATATTGATGGTTTAGCTAGCAAGAAATCATTACAGAGACATAGATAGATAGCATTCAATCGATACGGATCGATATAGAGATATACAGAGGAGTATTCATTTTTATATGTTATGCAAGATAAGTCTCTTCCTGGATGTATGTATTTAATCTTTCATTTTCAACCCCGTTCTCTTTGTCCCTACACACACACACACATACATACATACATACACACACATATACATACACACCCACACACATATACGTATATTTATATTAGTTGCGTACTCTTTGTTATTTATACAAAAATTATTTGATACCTATGTGCATACGAGTTTTAAACTGAATTCTGTTGAATTCCAACATCTTCAGGCAACTAGTCTCAACTGCTTTCAACGGTAATACTTCTTTATACAGTTTTCTCTGGGTTTTTTTTTCTCTTGTAGCTTATTTATTTTATTTTATTTTATTTATTCATTTATTTTCAGAAAATTTCTAAACAACGGAAACTTGTTTCGTGTACAGAAATCATCATATATAGCGGTTAAATAAAAGATTTATGTTAGGTCTCATAAATTTACGGTCGGACATTTATTAGTTCATATATATATATATATATATATATATATATATATATATATATATATATAATGTGTGTGGGTCAAGACATCGTTAATTCACTACTCACGCAGTAGCAGGCGTTTAGCGTAATGGTCAGGAGCCTTGACTGACGTACGGCAGGTCGGATTTCGATCCTGGCTTGCGGTAATTGTCTGTCTAGCCGCACTGACGAGTTGTCATACAGTACTGCATGTGGATGACTATATATATATATATATATATATGTGTGTGTGTGTGTGTGTGTGTTGCTTAGTGCAATCCTGGACTTTGTTTTTTTTTATGTATTGATATTCATATAATTTGTTTCCTATTTACTTAAATGCAAATACAACTTTGTTATATAGGGTTTGGGGAATTGCATTCATCTGCAAAAGGTCTAGCTAATTTGCATATTCTTTTAAACATTCATTTTAATTAATTCCCTATTAGTTTTTCCAGTTTTCTTATGGGATGATCATCTTTAGTTAACTATTACGTATAATTATATTGATGCAGATATTCTACATGATTTATACTTCCGTAATATTTGCGTAAAAAGCTTATAGTAAACAAAAACCTTATTATATATATATATATATATATATATATATATATATACTTATAAGTAATTATACTGAGTTCGTGAAATTCAGTAAATTTTCATATACCAATGAGTTTTAAGCAAAAAAATGGTTGACTTAAAGAGTACCCTACAAATTTATCAAATTTTATAATCAAGCATTAATATACTGTGTAAGCAAAAACAAGACTTCAAAACAAGGTGTTGGTGGCAAAAAAGGTGTATGTCAATTTACGTTAAATTGTTTCCATGTCCTGTTAGATAATTTCAAACATTATGTCGTTTGAAAATTTCCAAACGACATAATGTTTGAAATAGACATGGAAACAATTGTAACGTAAATTGAAATACACTTTTTGTTGCCACAAACACCTTGTTTTGAAGACTTGTTTTTTCTTACAAAGTATATATATATATATATATATATATATATATATATTCGTTTAAAAGCATTTGCCTACCAAACTCCTTTATCAGTTTTTTGTGTAAGGATCTGAAATTTAATATATAGTTTATTTGAATCCATGCACTTTATATTTGACTTTCAGCCGGGGGAAATCGGTGAAAAATTGTAAAAATTTTAAAAATTGAATTTGGCAGGTGAAGTTCGAATGACGGCATTAGGAATATGCATGCGTAACGTAATAGCTATTGATAAATGTCTTCATTATTAAGGCATTATCCTCAATGGAAAAAAGTAAAATCGTAAGCTAAACGTTTTGGTTTCGATTCTGGGTGGTGGTGCATGAGCTATTTATTAATATATATATTATTTTTTTTTTTACTTTTTAAATCTTTACTATAAATTGGGTCCAATATAATATAATAAATACGAAATTTGCATTAATCAAATTATCATATTTAAGCGTATTTTAAGACCGGACAATGCCGGTCGACCTGCTAGTGAACGTAGAAAGATTGAGAAGTAAATATAGATGACTTACTTTTGTACACGTAGTAATTGTTAATCAATAATTAATATTTAAATAATAAAAAAGTAAAAAAAAAACGTCCTAAGATTTGGGCGAAGAAAAAAATAAACAAAGGGCAAATAACTCCTTTCTAATAATAAGAGAAATCGCGTAGGGAGCGAAATTAAGAAATTAATCGCCAATCAAAAAATAAATAAAAATTCAAACCATCTTGGATTTATAAGCGATAAAAATCGTGCATAAAATTGTCTAATGTCCGGCAGTCTCTTGGTAAGACATCAGATTACTTATCGAGCCGTTAAAGTTCTAGCTATACTGTTGACGAGTGAACTCCGAAACATGCATGTATATAGATTAGTTACTTTTATGCACGTAGTAATTAATAATTAATATATATATATATATATATATATATATATATATATATATATATTAATTATTAATTACTACGTTAATATATATATATATATTATGCACGTAGTAATTAATAATTAATATATATATATATTAACGTAGTAATTAATAATTAATATATATATATATATATATATTAATTATTAATTACTACGTTAATATATATATATTATGCACGTAGTAATTAATAATTAATATATATATATATTAATTATTAATTACTACGTTAATATATATATATATATATATATATATTAATTATTAATTACTACGTTAATATATATATATATATTATGCACGTAGTAATTAATAATTAATATATATATATTAACGTAGTAATTAATAATTAATATATATATATATTAATTATTAATTACTAGGTTTATATATATATTATGCACGTAGTAATTAATAATTAATATATATATATTAATTATTAATTACTACGTTAATATATATATATATATATATTAATTAGTAATTACTACGTGCATAATATATATATATATATATATATATATATATATATATATATATATATATACACACACACACTTTTATAAATTCACATTTATGCGTGGGGGCGTGCCTGCATATATCTGGGTTTATCTGCATGTTTTTTTTCTACAAACTATTCTATTACGCTGAGTATAAAATATATTATAGTCGTAACATAAATGAATAAACCGAAAAAAATCGATTTGACTGAATAAATATATTAAATAATATTTGGTATCTAATGTTTTTAATTCCTTTAACAAAAACTGAATCAGGAAGAAAACAAAATGGATTTAGAAGAAAGATATTCTAAACATGGAAGGTTTTTTTTTTTTTTTAATGCAAACTAAAACATCAATCATTTTCATTTGCTTTTCTTGTGTATTTCGATTGCAGGATTAAGCGAACTTTTTATTCTGTTGTTATCATTGTTCGGTTCCGAAAACGTTCTAGTAATATGTTATTTTGCGCCCAGCTCTGTTTTCTTTCTTTTTTTTTTTTCGTTATCAGGTAAACATATAACTAAAATATATGCATCGAGATGACTTTTGAAAAGTATGTAGCACAAAATATAAAGAGAACCATTGATAAAGTAACCATCTATTATTCAGTATTCGTAATTTTGTATTGAAATGTATTTTGGATTAATCCAAAAATCAGTATATGAAGTTAAGACGCCGGAAGTGAACTCGGTTTACCTTAATATAGAACGAAAGTCACAAAGCATGAAACGGAAATAAGTTGCTTTTTTTTTAATAACACAAGACGTGGTAATTTTAAAGACTTTCATATTATTTATGACAAATTCTATTTATTGATTTTCATAACGTTTTTAAACAAATGTTGAAAATCAGTTTTTAAATAACACGAGAACTGTTAATAAAATAACTTCCATGCATTATTTATGAAAATAATCCATTCATTAATTATAAAAAAAACTTTCTATACAAATTTTTTAAAATATCTTTTTTTCTAACAAAAGAAATGTTAATAAAAATGTCCATACATTATTTGTGATAAAATTCTATGATAAAAATTATGAAACACAGAAATATATATATTTTTAAAAAGACACCATTTATAGAAATATAAATAATAAAACTTGACATTATTTTTTTTATCCTAATAACACAAGTGTTAAAACCAAAAATCTATTTATAGACCTGCAAACAATGGAAGTTTATTGTTATTCTTTTTTTGTTTCGTGATAGCACAAGCATATCAAAACTAAATTATTTTTTTGAAATAAATTATTTCCGTATACCTTCGTATTTCGTATATGTTCAGTGATATCCGTTTCATATTTAGGTAAACTGAGTCAACTTCCGGCGTCTTTACTTGAAGTACTGCAATTTTTTAACTACACGCGTATGTCTTACAAAAAAAAAGCATAGGATTTTTATTATAAATTATAGCATATATACGGTTTAATTGCGTATACACAATTATAATAATAGATCACGGAAGTAAAGGTTCTGGATATGACCTTAAACTATATCCGATGGTGAGGCCCCAGCTTGTGGGCTTTGGGGAGTGTGGAGCCACCTCTTAATTGCCCTTGCTCCCACCCCACTCTCAACCGAAGTGGTAGTACCTGTTAGGATCCCAACTATGGGTTAAATAGAAATCGACTTGAAAAAAAAATATTCTATTAAAATATATTTTCTTCAAAATCGCTGGATTCGGCATTAAATAATCTGAAAAGGGTTGATATGCCGTAAAACAAACAACCAAAAACAACAACGGAAGTTAAACAAATTTTAACAGCAATAAAATGGATGACTATTTTGGAAATAACTGATCATGTAGATTCTGTCCGCTTATTTCGGCATTGTTTCAAGCTGGTTTGCACTTCTTCTTGCGACTGCAATCCAGAAGTGCCAACTCAGGAGAGATGTGCTGGATGATTGCGCAATTGTTGCTTCACAATTTCACGCGCGGTCACACTTACAGGATTATTCCTTGTCTTTCGAGACTGAATGTGAGCTTTGCATGAAGTAGTTCTACGATGTAAATTCTCCCAGTTCTTGTATCCCCTTTTCAGAAACGAGTTAATTAATCGCTAACAGGCCAACAGATCTACTCAGATTACTTTTGGAAACGAAGAAATATAGAAAGTATACATAAATAGAACTGTGTGCTATCTATATATCTATAAAAGTGAAATCATTTGTCTGTCTTTGTGTGTGTGTGTGTGTGCCTGTGTGTGTACATTTCCCTACCAAACTACTCTGTCAATGCAGAAACTTCTTAATCGGTTTTTGGGCGAGATTTTGGTTGCCAAGAGGTCAAAGTTGAAAGAGTTGACCTTTGCAGACTCTATAAAACTCCTCCGCCAATTTGTGGGTCCAAACACTTGAAATTTTAGATGTAGGTTATCTGGACGCGTCAAACTTTTTAATACATACATATGCAGATAAAGGTGTGAGCAGTGCATAGGGGCGGAGCAAAGACGGGCTGAACTCCTAGTAGTTAAAACAAAGTAATAATCAAGAAAGAAAACAATACAGAATGAATTAAAGGTATGCGCAAATTAATTATCATTTTTGAAGACATTTACATATCCCATACCGGATATATTAGGAAGTTACTGTTTTTTTTTTTAATATATTAAATACAGAAATGAGTTTTAATATCAATGTCAATACAATAAATCCCACTATATGTATAGAAGATGTGTTAGGAAAACAGAAAATAAAACAGTTTAATCAATTTCAATAAGGGAAAATTGTTTTCCGCATTTTATAACGATTTGTACATCTTTAACATTCCTTTATTCTTTACGAGCAGGGCTACTCTGCGTTGCTGGAGGAAAAATTTTAATGTATTTCTATTAAAACTTGAATCCTTCTATCTGTATTATCTGTAAGAGTGCGAGGATGCGCGTATGGTAGCGGCAGCTACACAACAGGTAACGTATGCAAATGACCGAGCCGTGTTCGACGTGACGTCATACCGGGGAGAAGGAAAGAATAAGTTCATAAAAAAGAAAAAAACATGTCCCTGAGAAGGACAGACATATATATATATATATATATATATATATATATATATATATATATATATATATATATATATATATATATATATATATATAAATATATACTAGTATGGGTGCCCAGCGTTTGGAGGTGTATGCTGAGCAAAAAAAAACGGTAATTTTTTTTTTAACTTTAACCCCTATTATGAACCCTTAATATTTTTTTTTTGGGGGGGGGCTTATATTCTAAAATTTCAAGTGTTTAAACACAAAATAGTCGGAGGAGTTTGGTAGAGTTCTCAAATGTCAAGTCGTTTAACTTTGACCCCTTAACAGCCAAATTTCTGGCCGAAATCCGATCACGTAGATTTTCCCAAATCTCAGTACCGTGTGTATCAAATAGACTAAAAATTGACAGAGTCATTGCGTAGGGAAATGTACACAGACAGACACACAGGCACACAGACACGCTCACTTTTATAGATATACTAGCATGGGTGACCGGCGTTGCCCGAGTGTTTAGAGGTGTATACTGAGAAAAAAAAAAGTCATTTTTTTTTAAATTTTGGAACATTTTCTTTCTTTCCTATTTCTTTGAATTTCGCCTATAACAACCTTATTTAATATGAATACGAATCTTGCTGTAAACACTAGATAAGATAATTAATATTTTACTTCTGTTTTTGACGAAAGTTATACTCTTGTATTTTATTATTCATTAAGATAACAAAACCACGGAACTTCCATGAGCAATGTTTATTATCCTAGACCTAGAACTATACGTATGTGGAACACAATACTGCATAGCTGCTTCTACAATGACTACAACATGGTTGTTTTCAAGTCGAGCGTAAACAAATTCTGTTGAGTCGTCATATTAAATAATAACAACTTTGACCAATCACCGATATTATTACCAATCATTACGTCCTTTTCTCACCGTCTACTTTATTTAATCTTTATGCTCGAGTCGCCTTTGGGTCTTAATAAGTTGCAACACTTTAGTAAAAAAAAAAAAAAAAAAAGACTGATATAGCGCGGGAGAGCTTGTTCGCTGAAGTTTGACAAAAGAAATCGCTAGTGAAAAAGTAAAGAGAGTGCTTGAGTACCGAGTTGATTCGACAATCAGCTGAGGTCCACGAAAGGACGCCGGTTGCTATGGTGAACAAGGAGGGGGGAAAAAAGAAGGAAATTCAAAAAGCATTCGATGCGTCCAAATAACAATGATTACAGAAAGTGGTTGACTATGCCCGGTCAGAGGTCGAGACTTGGATCATCGGGCCTGATTGAAATGACAGTAAAAAGAACCACCTCTTCGTCGCACTGAGCAGCCGGTAAAGATTATTTCTGTCAGCCAAGTTATGCATAACTGCGGGATATAATCAGAATGTATTGTTTCGCTTAGAATTAAGTGTAGGGGAAGAGGAATAGAAGTCAGTAATACAATATTTTTTACATGCCTTCACGAGATTTTCTCTTCCAGCCCGTCACTCTGCCGCTTGAAATAGCGTCTTTGCTGGCCTGTCACACACATTTGAAATACCATACGGACTCGTGTATTTAAACGGTCGTAACTCACTATAGATGCGCACAAACACCGATCCTTCTTTTCTCTCTGCACCTGTAACTAACCGCCACTTCCACGAACAAAGTTTCATCTCAAATATCTGCTAGTTGTGGAACACAATGGCATGGGACTGCTTCACAGCTGATTACAACATGCTTATAAAGTTCGGAACGAAACAAAAATTCGACTCGGCATTTTTTAAAAGTGCAAATACAATACGTTGATTCATGGTTCATCTAAAACAACGCATTCCATTATATTTCCAAAGTCTTTTCGCACACACATGTGCTTTTTAAAAGTCTCTGTTGCCGCCAGCTCACGCTAGCGCTAGCCAACGTGTTCTTGCCATTGACTTCCATACGTCTATCTTTCTCGGTCGCAACTTGCTTCTCTCTCGACCATGTGGTGTACTTTTGCTCCTTTTCTTGTTACGCAAGGTCACGCATACATACTAACTTACATATGTACTTTAACGGCTGCTGTCGTTAATACCTTTGTTAGCCATCCATCGTTCAGCTACTCATGATTCTCTCACATGCGCACACACTAAAGTGGCTAAACACTTGAAATTTTAGATATAGGTTACTTAGACATGGGCCGAACATTTTAATTTGATCCCAGAACAATAAATGTTAAGGCGTCAAAATTGGGGTCAATATTAAAAAAAAATGACCTCTGCTGTTTCTACTAAATTACTCGGCTAAGAATGGATTATATAATGTTATTAATTTAATTTTTTAAAAATTCTTAATGCTGCAGTATTTTAAGTTATAAATTTATTATAATTTTACTAGAATATCTTGTCCTTTTCTTTTACAGTTTTAACAACTAGTTCTTTAAATTTCCATGTTTAAGCATATTACTTTTCATGCTCGCATTTTTCTATTATAATCCATGATTTTTCCAGGATTCCAATGTATTCACTTGTTCTCTGTTTAATTTAGTCTTAGATTTTATCCTCCATAAACACATATGTAAAACAATGTATGACACTCGTCTGCTTTCAATAAAATCTCCCCAAATTATCTCCCTTTCATGCTTTCGTTCTCTCTGATTCACTTATTATTTCTATTTTTTGCGACAGTAGTGAATTAATCGCAAAAGGAGTAACTGAAGCAACGTGGTTGCTATGGAAACGAATCATAAAAAAGCGTCGCTCGCGTCCTTACGTATTTTTACGATTTTAAACACCAGTAAATCCATCATAACTTTTGTTTTACTGAGCGAAAATGGAAAATATTTTTTCACAATGTAGCTGAGAAGGTGATCAAGTTTGAAATTTAGTCAAAAAATGAGTGAGTTGTGAAGCTTTGAAGCAGTTCTGAATGACTACAACTGCCACTTAACAATATATTCAGACATTACCGTGTTTGAATGATAAATATTCTCAGACATATCTCAGCTGAGCATAAATCAAGTTTCTTCTGGCCGACGTCCTCGTACGAAGGCGAGCAGAAATACAAAAGAAAAAAAAACAAAGGTTACAAGCAGATCGCATAAAATAGGTGTAATTTAAAATTACATTCAACATGAAGCTTATATATATATATATATATATATATATATATATATATATACAGAGAGAGAGAGAAAGAGAGAGACAGACAGACAGACAGAGAGAGAGAAAGAGAGAGAGGGAATATTAAGCTTATATATATATATATAGAGAGAGAGAGAGAAAGACAGACAGACAGAGGGAGACAAAGAGAGAGTGGGGGAGAGAGATAGAGAGAGGGGGAGAGAGGGAAGATAGATATAGATATCAATTTCAAACTACCATTTTATGTTTTCAATTAATTTAGAAAACACGAAATGAGTTAATATGTAATTATTTTTACCGATGATTCCTAAATAGAACAAAATTAAGATTCAATCAATTCTGTGCATTACAGCTTGAAAAATGGAAGGTCTAAAAGGTAATGTTTCGCTCAACTGTTACTGATCGTTTTTTTTTTCTTCTTTTGAGGAAGTTCGAGCAAAATATGTGCGAACAGTTCAGTTTTAGGTCTTCCATTTCACTCATAACGTCTGATTTTTTTTAACCATTTGATTGTCTCTCAATCTCTCTTTCTCTGTCTGTCTGTTTGTCTGTCTGTCTGGCTCTGTCTGTCTGTCTGTCTGTCTGTCTGTCTCTCTCTCTCTCGTACACACACATATATACACATATTTATGTATATAAATGTATCCATATATATATATATATATATATGGATACATCTACATACACATACATATAAAAACAGATAGGAAATTATGTATGACATAAAAAGAAACTGGAATCTTGGGAAGATCTCTATTCCAGTAATTATAGGAGCAACTGAACTTATGAAAAAAGCTTTCAAAAACTACCTGGAAAATATACGCGTTAATCAAATGCAAGAGAGATTCAAACAATTGCGCTTAAAGGACCTATTAGAATATTTAAAAGATCTCTCGGTTGGAATACATGGGTTAGCGGGTGAATGTTTGGCATCCGGTAGGATACTATATCTCAACTTACATTAACTGATAAGATTTTTGGAAAAAAAAGTGATACATACACATGTACTCATAGGTGTGAAATGTTTCTTCCCCCGCCCTAGAATCTTCATCGATAAATATTAACATATCCACACACACACACACACACACACACACACACACACACACACACACACACAACTTGAATGCTTACTGGAGGGAAACTTGAATACTTACTGGAGAGAACTTGAATGTCTACTAGTGAGAACTTGAATGCCTACTAAAAACTATCCTCGAGTGCCTAAGGTCTCTCTGTATAGGGGTTTGCCAGGACAACCTGGCATGAGGATACTTTTCCCTGACTAAATATTCAAAATCACATAGTATTCGTGGCTCAAATAAGATCTCCTCACTAAGTTACATTAGCTTTTACGAGGAAGAGATATTACCTCAATTAATAACACGATGCTGAATACTCCACCAGACTAGATGAATCCTTATCCTGGAATCCAGCAAGACCAAGAGACGAAAACGAAAGATATACCACAACATATTAAAATGGTTAATTGAGGCGAGGAAAATTATGTTTTCAATTTCTTTACTAACTCAGTGTTTGAGAGATAAAGAACTTTAATGGAACATTCGAATATCTATGTATCTCATATAGAGTTCAAGTGTTAGCCCCAGGTCGTGGGCCCCTTGATTTCTGAGAACTTTCACTGAAGTAAAATAATATATATATATATGTGAAACAGCGAAACAGTGCTGTATGTGGATGACTATAGTGCTCCTCACCTTGAGTTGAGCATATTGAGAAGTGAAAAACGAATTACCATTAGCATATAAGCGACGCTCTTTGTGTAAACAAATCGAGCGGAGGTATTTCGGACGATATCAAAACATCGTTAAAACTCACTACTCGTTCAAGCAGCCGCCAATAGCGTAATGGTTAGAAGCCTTGAGTGCCGTATAAACGGTCGGGTTTCAATCCTGGCTTGAGGTAGTTGCCTGTCTAGCCGCACTGATGAGCTGTGAAACAGCGAAACAGTGCTGTATGTGGATGACTATAGTGCTCCTCACCTTGAGTTGAGCATATTGAGAGTGAAAAACGAATTACCATTAGCATATAAGCGACGCTCTTTGTGTAAACAAATCGAGCGGAGGTATTTCGGACGATATCAAAACATCGTTAAAACTCACTACTCGTTCAAGCAGCCGCCAATAGCGTAATGGTTAGAAGCCTTGAGTGCCGTATAAACGGTCGGGTTTCAATCCTGGCTTGAGGTAGTTGCCTGTCTAGCCGCACTGATGAGCTGTGAAACAGCGAAACAGTGCTGTATGTGGATGACTATATATATATATATATATATATATATATATATATATATATATATATATATATATATATACTAAAACTTAGCTAATAACCGCTTGTTAACCTAAGGCTATTCTCTTATATACTTTAATTAAGCAAAATACATGCCAACCGATCGGAAAAGCCCGGACAGTACTCTCTGTCTCCCTTTCCTCCTCTTTCACCCCTCTCTCTCTCTCTCTCTCTCTCTCTCTCTCTCTCTCTTTCGTTATTAGAGAGGTGGGGCAGAGAAAGTGTGTGTGGGTTAGTCTGTCTGTGTGCGTATGCGCATGTGCTGTCCGAATTTATCGCGACCGACCGATTGACTGACCCAGTCAAAAAGCAGGCTGCCATATTGGGCAACACCGGAAATCGCATTGTCGACAAGAACAAACAGTTTTTTTTTATTTAGTCTTCCTCCACCCACCTCTTCGGGATAAGACGTCTAATCACATATAATGACGCTTGTTTCCTTTTTTATATTCCCTCCATTCTTCTCTCTTTTTCTTTCCGTCTGCAACTATTTTACATTCCACAATCTATAATAAACTCAAGCTAATAAACTCTACCAGCGTCCACTGTTTCCTCTTTCTTTTTCTATTTCTTCTTCCGCAGTTTTCCTTAACCACTCCTCTATGTTCATATGGCAGATCTTCAACCTCTTCCGCCCATCCGTCATTTTCTTCTTCTTCTTCTTCTTCTTCTTCTTCTTCTTCTTCTTCTTCTTCACCCACAGCTTTCTCTTCCTACTCCTCTTCATTCATTCACTCCTACTTTCTTAAATGTTTTCTTCACTTTTATCTTCTCGACCTTCTTTCTCGCCCACTGCACACTCTCTCCTTTCTCATCTTTCTTTATACATTACGTCTTCTCTCTTCCACCTCTACCCGCTAAGGATTTTTATCCTCACCTTATAAAACCAACAGAGATCAGACCACTCCTGCAATGACTAGGGCTATGACAACAGCGTATTCATTTTATTTTTTGACTCTCTAGTATATATCCGACACAGACACAATTAATCAACTGAGAACCACTTCACTCGACATAAAATCATATAAGATATCAATGGATATATACTTGAGAATCAAAACAAGGAGAAGAATATGCTGTTGTCATAGCCCTAGTAATGACCTGTACCCTGTTGATGGCGGTGTAATATCTGATTCTGTGCATTTCTGGGGGCGGGGGTCCATCTTGCCAGTCATTGGATTCTCTCTTTGAGAAGCAGCTACTTTGTTCCTAATCGCCTGAGACGCCCTTGCCGGGGAATGCTTACGGGGCTGGCCAGGCAAATATTTGCAGGTCAGAGAGCCCCCCCCCCAAGGGCTGCTGACTTCACAATCCTATTTTCCGACCCTGATGTCACAGTTGTTGCAGGAGGAAAGAACTAAGTGCACCTTCTCTCACCCTCTTTTCGGTCACATAATGTATCCTCCTTCGCTTTCTTTTTTTTCTTTTTCTCTTCTTCCCCCTCCCCCCATTATTTATTTTAGCCTTTTCTTCTCCTTTATTCTTACTCTTTCTTTCAGTTTTATTTGCATTATTTTTTTACATTTTTCTTTCGCCTTTTTCTTTTTTTCTTCTCGTATTTATTTTACTGACATTACATCTCTCCCATTCCGTCTCTTTCCAATCATATAATTTATCCTCTTCACATTTTTTCTGCTCATATTTCTTCTCACGTAAAATTCTCTTCCTACTCGTCTCTTTTCATATATATATTTTTTTGCCATTCTCTTCCTCTGTTTTCTATTTGTGCGTGCTTCTCTCTTTCCTTTTCCTTCTCCTCCTTCCCCTTTTTAAGCAGGTGTTCGTCATGAATAATTTATAACAATTTCTGCATTTATATTGTTTTATTTCTGTCTTATTGATTGTCCTTGTAAGCGGACCGTTATCATTTATTGCTCTAAAATTATTACGACGAGGATTCAGCTTTTATTTTTTTTATCAAGAGTCAAACATAAGAAGAATACGAGGATTACTTTCGTAAATATATTAAATTGGCAACTAAGTTCTTTTTTAAATCTATGTTTTTTAAAGTAAAATAAGAAAGACAGCTATTTAATTAATAGTATATTCTCCGTTCGTGTTCACAACCGTCAACCAGATTCTCAATACTTTTTCGGTAGAAATCATTTATAACGACTCGAAAAATTCATCCAACAAAGTTGATGATTCTGTATCACTTAGACGCTAAGAAGTTAGTTGCCTACCCAATATTTAAAAACGTTTCACAATTATATTTTAAAAACGTTCGACAATTATATTTACACCCGATCTACCATTATCTTAAAAATCGTTGTGCCATTATATCTAAAAATGTTCTACCATTATATTTAAAAACTACTATTCTACTATTATATTTCAAAGGTTCTACCACTATATTTAAAACCGTTCTACCATTATATTTAAAAACGTGCTACCACTATATTTAAAAACGTTCTACAATTATATTTAAAAATGCTCTACTTTTATATTTAAGACAGTTATACCACTGTATTTAAAACTGTCTTACCATCATATTTAAAACCGTCCTTCCATAATATTTAACACCGTTATACCATTATATATAAAACCATTTTACCATTATATTTAAAACCGTTTTACTATTATATTTTAAACCGTTTTACTATTATATTTAAACTGTTTTACCGTTATATTTAAAAGCGTCTTACCATTATATTTAAAACCGTTTTACTGTTATATCTAAAACCATTTTACTATTATATATAAAACCGTTTTACTATTATATTTAAAACCGTTTTATTATTATATTTAAAACCGTTTTACTATTATATCTAAACGCGTTTTACCATTATATTTAAAAGCGTTCAACTATTATATTTAAAACCGTTTTACTATTATATTTAAAACCGTTTTACCGTTATATTTAAAACCGTTTTACCATTATATTTGAAACCGTTTTACCATTATATTTGAAACCATTTTACTGTTATATTTAACACCGTTTTACTATTATATTTAAAACCGTTTTACCATTATATGTAAAACCGTTTTACTGTTATATTTAAAACCGTTTTACCATTATATTTGAAACCGTTTTACCATTATATTTGAAACCATTTTACTGTTATATTTAACACCGTTTTACTATTATATTTAAAACCGTTTTACTATTATATTTAAAACCGTTTTACCATTATATGTAAAACCGTTTTACCATTATATTTAAAACCGTTTTACCATTATATTTGACAACATTCTATTCAAAATCGTTCCACCACTACATTTAAAGACGTTCGAACATTATGTTTAAAACCGTACCGCCATTATATTTAAAAACTGGCTATACTATTTAAAAACGTTCTGCCATTATATATAGAAATGGTATACCATTATATTTTAAAACATTTGATTTAAAATAGTCCTACCATTGCATTTAAAGACGTTCTAACATTATTTTTATAAACGTGCTGCCATTATTTTTAAAACGTTCTACCAGCCAGTATTTGTTTCAAATTGGTGTTGAAGAGGTGTTTAAAGGTTCATGATATACATATGGTATGCAGTGATCGAGCATTGTCCTATCTATTCACTTGCTTACAGATAAGAAAAGTTCGGGTCTACATCGTTTATCTCGGTAGGACAATTAGTCTAGAGAGACAAAAACATAAAAAAACAATAACACGTGCAAACATTTGCGTTTTCTCATAGACTGACGTCATATGAATAAAAAAGGTAAAATTATAATTATTTAGATGTTGATCAACGTTTTATTTCAAGGCCTTAAGATGACGTGAAGAAATTACACGCAAGTATATTTTCAAATATTTGGTTTGATTGTGATATGTGAACATATTTTTATTGTTTGTATTGTCACTTTCCAAACGAAATATCTATGATATAAATTTCACCTGTCTGTTTAAATGTATGTATGTATGTATGTATGTCTCGCAAACACGTTCGACAGAGACGACTGCTTTTTTCTCGATAACGGTATCATTTTGAAGCTCGGTCGTTCGGACGAGAAATATCGAAAAATTGGCCAAAGGCATAATTCCTACACAACTAGGCACTTTTCTACAGAGAGGGGTCATTTTTTCGCCGATATTTTCGAAAGTCATCCCCCCTTTTCGATTGTCTAGCCTTAATTAAAACCTACGTCACTTACGGTTTGGCGATGGGCGCAACAGCTAACGCGTTACGTATTATCCTTTGCGGTACGGGTTCGAGCCTGCCTGCCTACTACAACTTTTTTTTTTTTTTTGCACTCGCAATTTTCCTTCTTTTTTTTTTTTTTTTTTGCTCAACCAATAACCTTACACACACATCCACTTTCTTTTCCGCCTTTGCATCATGGGTTGGAGCCTTCCTGCCTAATACACCTTTTTTCGTTTTTTTATGTTTGCTCAACATACACCTCCAAACCCCTGGGCAACGCCAGGCACCCAGGCTAGTTATCTATAGAATAACAATTTTTTCCCCTCTTTTTTTAGTTTTAGTATATATATATATATATATATATATATATATATATATATATATATATATATATATATATATATATATATGGGAGGTGTAAGGGTTAAAAGGGAAAATTCCACAATCTGATAATATATTTTAACCTCTCTATGGGCATCTTCAAATGATTCGAACTTTTTAGACCAGGTGCCAACCTGTGTTACCTAACTGCCATGTTGCATCCCTGTGCTCTTTACACAAGTACTCTAACTCTTTTACTCACCAAGGGCAAATCCCTGTTATTCGTGGAAATCGTGCGGTGATTTTTGCGAGTGATGGCAATGGTCCTGAGCATGAGTTGTACAACGGAGCATCTCCGATTTCGCTCGTCGAACATTGTGTAACTTTCAGACATGATAGAAGGCTCCTTTTCCTCTTAGAATTTGGGCAAAGTAGTAAATAGTTTGCAACAAAATAACAAGAACGGTTTTTATCAAACAGAAATGGAATCATGTCGTCTTTTATAGGACAACAATTTTATAATTCCAGCTGGTATATATAGATATGGTAATCTGTGTCTATATTTATACAAATTTATTTGTGAATATATATATATGAGTTTGTGCGCACGCATGTGTGTGTGTGTGTGTGTGTGCGTGTGTGTGTGTGTGTGTGGATGTGTAGGTAGGTGCGCATGTATGCATTTCTATATACAGGTATATATGTATGGATTTTTTATATAATATCAGTAATCTATCTATATTTATATATATATATGTGTGTGTGTGTGTGTGTGTGTGTGTGTGTGTGTGTGTGTGTGTGTGTGTGTGGTAGTATATATAAGATTATACATATTATTTTTATTATTATTATTCATAATAATAATAATAATAATTATAATAATAATAATAATAATAATAACAATAATATTTTAACCAAAAATTTTAATATATTAAAATATATAGTAATTCAGCAATGTTCATATGCTAATAAAAATTAAAGTTAAAATTAATTTACTCAATTATTAAGTTTCACAATTATCAGTTTTTATAATCGAGTGTCCAAATAATATTTTTAGAATATCATGCAAATAAAAATAAAAAGTGAGAGTATTATATTTCGTATTTTCATATTCGTTACAATCGTTTCGTGATCATTCTGACAATTTAAACATTATGCCATTTAAAAATATTCCAAAACATCCGCTCTTCAGACGGCGAAATACACTATTTTTATACATATATAAACATATCTCTAATCTCTATTTAAGACAACAAACATTTCACCCCTACCTCCACCCATACTTTTCTATGTTTTTTTTATGTAATTAATTTCCGTTTGCTATCGAATTTATAAATCGACCTATTTTCGTGTCACTACATTTTAAATTATATGTCAACCAATTACCTATCTCAATATTACATTAATCCTCCGCGTGCATTTTTAACTAATCGTTTTTACTTCTCCAAATTATTTATTTAATTGATTGATTTTCGAAATACTAAACTATACCATAAAATTCTAATTAATATTTACATATTCCAAGTACATCCTCTTTAATCTATGATAGTTTCTCATGAGTTTTGTTTACATCTACAATCTCATAATAGAGTTTGCTTAATATTTTTTTTCTTGAAGAGGAATGGTAATTGATATATTAGTTTAAAAAATAATTAATAAAAATTTATCTCCATCCCATAAATTTTATGTCAGTAATTTAAATTTTAAATTTATCTTTTCATGAACTCATAGCTATTACGTAACGCATGCATATTCATAATGACGTCGTTCCACCTTCACCTGGCCAATTCCATTTTTTTTTATATTCAAACTTTTGCACCGATTTTCTCCGGCTAAAACCCAAATATAAAATTTTCCATGGGTTCGAATAACATATATATTAAGTCTCTTGTCTGTAGACCAAAAACTGACAGAGGAGTCTGGTAGGAAAAACTTTTAAGCAAATATATTTACGCATACATAAATATATATATAGAAAGAGGTTTATGCTAATACTACGCAAAGTTAGTCATGTAGAATATCTGCAGGAATTTAATTACACGTAATAGTTAACTGAAGATACGAAAATCTATTAGGGAATTAATTAAAATGAATGTTTAAAAGAATATGCAAATTAGCTTGATTTTTTGCTAGTTAATGAATTTCCACGACGCATATATAACAAAGTTTTGTTTTCTTTTTTAATAAATAGAAAAAAAGGTTTTTGACTTTCGGGCCAGGGTCAAGGTGTAGTATCTGTTCTGATGAAACCCTTAAGTTAATTTGTTCTTGGTAAATGAAGGGGAAACTCACTATACTGAAACAATTATAATTTTTTGCTACTGTCAGAGTGCCCCTTTTAATCCTTCTTCTAGTTTCCCCCACATAAAAACCGACCTTGTGTCACATTTTGCTTTCGTGGAGAAGCAAACAAATACTAATAAAAAAAAGTCCCCCTGGCCTTCGGACTGGGATCAAAGTGTGGTATCTGTTCTGATGCCGCACTTAAGTTAATTTTTCCTTGGCCAATTGAGAGGAAACCCTCTATATTGAAACGCTTATTATTTTTGTCTCACATTTTGCTTTCGTGGGCAAGCAAACACATACCAATAGAAAAGCGCGTTTTAATATATGTAATCAATGCACAAAAAAAACAAAATCTATCGCCGTATATATATATATATATATATATATATATATATATATATACGTGTGTGTTTGTGTGTATGTATGTATTTATATATATATATATATATGTATGTATCTGTGTGTGTTTAATAATGTAAAAATACGTAAAAAAATGTAATAATAAAAATAAATGAATATGTCCCATAGTAAATAAGGCCGATTCATTCGTATATATATATATATATATATATATATATATATATATATATATATATATATATATAGAGAGAGAGAGAGAGAGAGAGAGAGAGAGAGATGTGGATGACAGATATATATATATATATATATATATATAGGTGTGGATGACTAATATATACATATATATGTGGGTGTGTGTGTGTGTGTGCGTGTGTGCGTATGACATATATATATATATATATATATATATATATATATATATATATATATATATATATATATATATATATATATTGGACACATTTCTTGTGTTTTAATATTGCCACGTGGTCTCTATCTCGATTTTAGTTTTGATCTGCATCCGTTTGCCAGAAACCCACACCAGCTTATTTTCTATTTCATTGCATTCGACGTGAAACCTGAACACGCATGCCTCATAATATCACGGTTGGGTCTTCCATATTTTTCCAATTTCTCTCGCCAGCATTCTTAATTCATTAATAACACTGCACATGACACGCTAAAGGATTCTATGAGTACAATCGTACCGAACGCTTTTTCTTTTTGCCGGAAAATTCCGTGACTGTTAAATTTAGGGCACCGGATATCGAATAATTTAATGCGATTCTCTTTCTTTTATATGAATTTATCTGTCTAGAGTCAAGTAACTTAAAGAAATATATATATCAACAAAAAATAATAAAGGCAGAATTTAAGGAATTTCCCACAAAGTAATAAATAAAAAATATTCTGTGAATATAAACCCGGGAGATCTCTGAAATTGTACACTTGAATTAAAGAGAATAGAAGAAAAGAAAAAGGAAACTGCGTTGTTGTTGTACGAAGCTGATCATCTGATATTCTATTAATTCTGCCCGAAGATGCGGAAATTTAGGAAACTTTAAACCGATTATTAAAGTACAGCTGGGAAATTGTGTGCGTCGCTGGTGACGGTAGATTTCCAGAGATGAGGGTTCAACCTGGAATCTGGTGTAGTCGTTGAATTTCTCTTTCGAATTCTACTTTTCTCATCGCTCAATAAATCCCAGGCGTTCTATTATATAAAGGACCAAAATCTGTTTACATGTATGTATGTATGTATGTATGTATGTATGTATGCTTGTATGTCGCGCAAAAACTTTCGACAGAGGTGACGGATTTTCACGAGATCGGTATCATTTTGAAGCTCAACTCTTCGGACGACAAATATCGAAGAAATTGGCTAAAACATTAATTTCTTCACCATCAACTGAGCACTTTTCTACATGGAGGGGTAGCAAAAAATCGTTCCTTCATGACAATTTAGCCATACACGCATACGGAAAAAAACTTCTTTTTTTTTAATTAATTTAACTATTTAAAAAAAATACTTTCGTTCACGCGGTCATAGCTCAGTCGGTATAGTAGCAGCGTTGTCATCTTAAGATTGCACGTTAGAGCCGAGATGCCAGATATTTTTTTTTTCGATTTTTATAGCTTTGATATTGAAACAAGTTTATTTTTGCCATTTGTTCGTTCATTTTATTTCCATCACGTTCGCTGTTTTTTGTTGTTATTTATTTTTCAAATGTTTTAAGCAGTTTTAACATCGTTCGCTTATTCTTGTTTTGCATTACGTTTGTTTTTTTTTCCATCACGTTTGCTGTTTTTTGTTTTTGTTTTTCCGATTTTTTAAAAAGTTTTAACATCGCTCGCTTATTTTATTTTTATTTTTATTTTGCTGTTTTTGTTTTTTTATATAATATTTATACAGGGTTATTACGTTCGCTTATTCATTATTTTCCGAGTTGTTTTAATTTAAACTCCCCCACACACACATACACACAAACTCCTCAGCACACCCGTGCAACACCGGGTATACCCGCTATTTATTCATAAAGGAGAGTTCATCGCTTTATCAAGGCTTAAACATCACTCGCACCTAAAGATTAATGAGCGTTAAGTGACCGGTGAGAGAACATCTTAATGATCGATAATGGTGGGAGTTGGGTAGTGTTTAATTATGTAAGAGGCCCGTTCAACAAGGACTCGTTTTCGTTACATTTTGGGAATCACTCTCTGTTAATAAGCTATGAAGTAGCCCCATGGTATTGCGTTCCACAAATAGCCAGTTCTAATAAAGGAACTCCACTCATGAGATTTTCGCTTAATTTAAGGCACATATAGAGTGTTAAGGAAATTGTTGACAATTGGTGTAGCTAGACGAGTATTTGCTGCGAATGGTCTACAAGGGAGACTATGGATAGAAATTCAGTCGAGCACCTGCCATACAACTGGCCGAAACGAATTTGTTGACGTGTTATACTTTTCCGGACAACTATCGAATTTGTGCGACTTGGGCGTCTATACAAACACGTTTGACTTCATAATACAAATTTCTAATTATTATGTACTACGGTGTAGATTCCCAATAACACATAAAAAAAACAATTGTATTGTTTCAACGTCATTTTTACCAATCAGAAAGAAATGCGTTACCAGCACATAGAATTGAGATTTTCTTCATTGCTTTTAAAAGTTGCAATTTTTATTTCATTCAAATGACTATAATTTGTAAATTAATAATCCGATTAGGCTCAAACTTTTTAAATTGTCATTTGAAGATTCGTACTAAATAAAGAAACATATGGACTTTTTATTAGTGACATCATTTAAAGGCGGGTATGTAGTAAGTGATGATTTAAGTACAACTTAAAAAAAAGAATCAACGACCAACACTTGAATTTTGATAAAACTTTATATACTGGTAGGGTTTACTTTTCAAAAACAATTAATTTTGGTGTTCTTATCGATTAATAATATATATACATCAAAAGAATAATAATTATATTATTAGACGTTATGAGCTTTTTAAGGTTTTACAAGTATTGACTGTGAGTGAGCTAACACGTGTCAAACAGTCTTTTTATTAAAACTAGACGTCTTATAACTAGGGCTATGACAAGAGAATATTCTCATCGTTGTTTTGACTCGAGTCTATATCCGGCACTGTAAGACACAGTTAACCAATCGAGAGCCACATCAATCTATCTAAAAACATATACGGTATTAACTGATATATACTCGAGAGTCAAAATAATGAAAAGAATATTCTCTTGTCATAGCCCGAGTATAACTTTACTCACAATAAAAAAATTATGGAACTTACATGCTTAAACTAGAATAAATAAAGTGTTTTGGACTAATTTCATAACTGCATTTCTTTTAAAATAATTTAATGCCCGTATCATTTTGATTCTTCGAACAACCATTCTCATTTTGAGTGTTATTTGCACAAAGTTTTGGTCGATGTAACCTCCGACCTTCTTCGGATGTATGTGTCGCACTCGGGAATGTTTCAGTCGAATCTGGACAGAATTTAGAAGTGAACTCTTTATTTCACGAGGACAAAAGCATACTCTCATTCCGTCAGCCCTGACTGGATAGATGTCCTAAGTGATTTCCAATTTGATTTTTCGGTCGCCTACTCTGACAATTGAGCCCTTGACTTTCAGGAGGACATCACTTTTACTATTGATTTTCTATGTACTCTAACAACTGCGCCACAGGCCTTGCAGAGATTGACAAGGTTACATCCGAAGAAGGCCGTATGTTACATCGACCGAAACGTTGTGACAATGACTCTTAAGATGGGCAGAGTAGTTCGAGGGGTCCAAATAATACGAATAACCAATGCTTATATTTAAAATTAAGAAACGTAATTTAATGCCATTTTCTGGAAATTATATTTGTATATCGCATCACACATTGAAGGAAGATAATGCATGTAAGCAATAAGACGAAAGTTTGTGTATGTCATTCTCAAAATTCCTAATTTTCCGTGTGGATAAAACAGAAATTTATAGGTTGTCTTTGGTTATAATCCCTAATAAACACGTTTGATCTATTTGAACTTGTGCAAATAAACCAGTTGCATTTATCATTCAAAACTATTCTAGTTAATTGCATCAACAAATTAATATGTATAGCGGAAATGCTACGTTTTTATAACCACTTATTGCGATTGGTAACTTTAGTAACGGCATTAGCACGTCATTGCACTAAAATAGATCGGATAGGATTTCTACTTTGATTCTATTATCAGCAGCAACAGAAAGACGGCGCTGCCTAAGTGGTTATTGACACGGACTGATAAACCAATGTGACAAGTTTGAATCCAGTTTATTCCACAAAAAATACTTTCATTAAGGGTGTTAGCAACGTTTCCTGGTCTTTCCAGTAAGGGGCCGGTATCTTTTAAAATAGAAAACGTAACTAGAAAAATATCGGGGAAACAAATGCAAACAATAATCATCTGATTCATACGAAATGAATGACTGGTGCACAGTGGGGTGGTTAGCACTGGCATCCATTAAGCCAATAACACACCGTTTTATATGTCCGCATATTTACTCGACCAGAATTTTAAAAGCGATACCAAAAAGTTACCTAGATTAGAATACGAACGCGGAAAAGAGATGCGACTAATATCAGAAACTATTTATCTCAATCCCAAACAAAGTAGTCAGTTACTTTTCCACGATTGTATGCATTGCTGGAAGGATTATCCTGGAATGTCTTTCAGCTTCATAGTACTGTCCCTCTTAATGGGCACAAATCCAGTTTGTTCATTACCTTTTCATTAGAAAATCGGAATATCGCACTGAGCAAGATCAGGATTACAAAGAGATTATTCTAGTATGGAGATATTTATTTTGCTAAGGAACAGCTGGATGTCCAACGTGTTTAGAACAGGTGCATTGTTGTCGAGAACAGAAAGTTGAAACAAAAGCACGTGTAATGTCAATCAATGGTTGTAGAAAGGTGATTTTCTTTAAACTTACTCTAATATTATCCTCTTTAACACTGCCAGTATTTCATCCCATGAGGAAAGTTTTAGAATTTTTGCGTGCATTGTCGTGGTCAAAAGAAGCATATGAAAAATGAAGGTAATTCGTAATATTTGGATTCTTTCGACTACTAATATACACATTTGAGTGTTATTCTCACAACGTTTCGGTCGATGTAACCTCCGACCTTCTTCAAGTGTATATTGTCGAACTCGGAAATCATTCTGTCGAAGTAGGGAATCATTCTGTCGAACCTGAGAACGAAAATTGAAACAGAACCCGTTATTTCATCCACGGAGGGTGCATGCTCTCGTTCTATCAGCCATAACTTTATAGACGTCTTAAATAAGTCACAATTGAATTTTGAGCGTCTTTCACACTTAGGATGCAACTTTCAATCTCCAGAAAAATGTCATTTATACCGAATTTTTCTAAGTACTTTATCCACTACGCCAACAGCCATTGTGTATTATATAAAAATTCTGTTCTGGATCCAGTTCACATTTTCAAGTTCGACAAAAAAATTCTCGTGTTCGACAAAAAAAAATCTCAAGTTTAAAAGAAAGATTCCCGGGTTTGACAGGATATATCTTAAGAAGGTCAGGTTACCTCGACCGAATCGCTGTGAAAATAATATTTTAGCTGAGAACAGAAGTTCTAAGAATCCAAATAATACGACAAATCAATCCTCATCCTAAACATTTTGAAATATGGAAGGCAATTGTTGTAGATATGTAAAGGTGTCGTCAGTTGATTAATCTATTCTCTATGAGGTATAACACGAGATCAAGTGTGGGTTTTATGGAAGTGTTTCTGTGGAACGAACTAGATTAGAACTTGTCACTTTAGATCCTCAGCTTGAGACGATAACCAAGTAGCCACCGCCACTTAGTCACACTTTATACTACTATTATATAATCTCAAAGAATTCGCGATAAAACAATGCCTCTTTCGTCCATACATTAGATACGTAGATTCCATGAGCAAAGCTTCTTTATTAGAACTACACACCTATGGAATTGTCTTCCGTTTTCCTGCTTTCCAGCTGATTATAATATGGTTGTCAAGTTTTTTATGAGCCGTTCCATATAAGTGTACAAATTCACCAAATTTCCATTACTAACGATTACTATATTGCCCAATGTCTACTGTATACTCTTTGACCCTTATCCTCGAGTGGCCTCAAGGCCTTGATAAGTGGTGATGACCATGTAAAAAAATACATCACATAACAGTCTTAGTCGCGTCAATGCCTCTAGCACAGCTCGTAGTAAGTTCTGCTCAACAACCGCGCTTAGCTTTCATCATCATCATCATCATCATCATCATCATCATCATCATAGTCGTCGTCGTCAGCCTCCAAAACCTGTTAAATAAAGCCGTTTGAAATCGTCGACTGTGAGAAGTATTTATTTACCCGTTTGATTAAGTACAAGTTTATTTGATGTTTTTTCTCCACCTATTTTTTTAAGGAGGGGGATAGCTTTTTTTTCTGTTTGTTTTCTTTTAACTTTTTTTTTTTTTTTTTTTTTGCAATTTGTTCTGATCGATACAGCGGCCGCTGGAAGACTTTAGGCGCAAACAGAACTGATGAATATTTTAGAAAAACATCGG
This sequence comes from Euprymna scolopes, assembly GCF_053919585.1. Classification (NCBI taxonomy): domain Eukaryota; kingdom Metazoa; phylum Mollusca; class Cephalopoda; order Sepiida; family Sepiolidae; genus Euprymna; species Euprymna scolopes. Next base: position 155,477,901 of record NC_136483.1, read on the forward strand.
CCCGCTTATTGATTAAACCTTTTTAACTGCCAGTTAATGTCGAGATAATACCAGCGGGAAGAACGAAAGGAAAGATGGCGCGAAAAGGGGAGGAATAAAGAAAGTAGGGATATTACATGGAGACAAATACGTATTTGCAGCCTCATCGTTCGTTTGATATCAGTGGAATATGATAGCTTTCAGGAGAGCTGGAGAAATACAGATATGTATCGGATGGTCCAAAAACGCGACCTATTTTCTTTTTGATCTCGAGTATTTATCAAAGGAGATGTTTTGTAATTTTTTTTCAATATATACTAGCTGAATAATAAAGAATTGTATTCTTCATATCTAATTGAAATTGAAACCTTATGAGTGGTATGTCCTTAACAAGTAAACGATATGTTATATCCAGGAACCTCCCTGGCGGATAACAATTGGCTAAGATTGATTTGATTTATATATCAATCTTTTCTGATTATTCAACGCCGAATCCAATAATTTTAGCAATTGTTTTTATTCTTCAAGTATTTATGTAACGTTGAAAGGAAGCTTACACATCTTTGTATACGTCGACCGAACACGTTGTAGACATAGTCGCAAAAGAAACATAAGACAAGTAATAACTCGACTATGGGTGTGACGTCACCCACGTCTCCAACATGATCGCCTTCTCTAACGTGCTCTTGTATTTTGTTTATGGCCTTTTTTTTTCTTTACAGATGACATTATTTCGCATGAATTTGCCTGCGCGCGTTCGGGTTCTGTATTATTTATTTTGGTTTGGTTTGGTTTGGTTGTTTTGTTGAGTATTTGTAAATTTAACCTTACACGTTTGAGTTTTGCAAAAGGGAATGGAAAAAGACATAAGATCAACTGGCCTAGGAATTGATATATTCCGGGAGTTTCCCGAGCCCAGAAGCGAATATTCTGCTTTTTGATGTGCGCCCTCAAATCCAACAATCTAATCCTTCTTTATTACGGTGTATTACTTGCTCTGTTCAGTTCTACAAGGTCAACCGTCCTAGATCTTGACTTCGCACATTGAGAAAGGGTTATTTTATGGCTTATCGCCTGAGGCACCTTTATTGGCCAATGCCAACGGGGTTGTCCAGGCACTCTTGTGGGTCAGAGGACTTGACTTCTGAATCCCGCTTTAATACCATGGTGTTTACGTTCTTGTAGCGGGAGAGAACTAAATACCCCCCTGTAATTCATCTGTTACGCTACGGGCTATACCGGTATGAATTCTGGGAGCCTTAATCGTAATCTTGTTTCGAAAAGTGCAATTTTACTATTTCTCTCGTCAGATTGCTACTTATTGCTACACATTATATATATATATATATATATATATATATATATATATATATATATATATATATATATATATATATATAATATATAACGGTATAAAATTTATACAGGGCTTTATAAAAATTATAATCGGAAAAAACTTAGAGATTCCTTCTGCCAACAAACTTATCAGGAGTTAATCGTGGCTACAAATTACAAATAAATAAATTAAAATTATCACGTAAAGAGCAACGACAACCGGGATATGTGGTAAATTGTTTTGTCGAGGGTAAAAAAAAGAAATTATATACAATTAATATGCAATTAAGTAAAATATATGGACAAATAATGACGGGTTGAGGGAGAGTTTAAATATATCCCCGAATAAGACTTAATGAACATTTTTTCTGTCGACAGAAGGAAGGTTTCCGTAAGCGGATCGAAACTGACTATAAAATCCTCAAGTGATTTGGAGTAGAACTTTAAAGCTCTCCATTTTATACCCATTAGCACACGCTGGATTTTCTAGAAAGTGTTGACCAATGATAGATTCCCAGTTAGAAAAGGTACGAAAGCAACGTGGTTTACCCAGTCGAATTTTTGCTGGAATATGTTGCTTAATGTGAGGAGGGTCGACAAACAACCAGCAACACATTGGCAATTAAATTCATCAAATATATTTCTTAATTTGATGTAGGACAATCATTCTTCACGACCGAGCAAAACGCAGATTAACACTAAAACTAAAACGCAATATAACATACGAGAAATAATTACATACTGACTTAATGATCCATCTACTAAAACACTAACCGACATCCCCAATCCAACAATTTTTTAAAGAAAACAAGACATTTAAGGGGACCAGAGGTTAGAAGAGAAATATATTCTTTAACTTTATTTTAACTAGCAAGGTCACCCGGCGTTGCTCTGGACAGTATAAGACAATAAGAAATTTTTTTTAACATACCTGTTATTTATGGATAGCGGAATTTTTGATGTCTATGTATCATTTGCCATCTTGAGCAAAAGGATAATTTATTTACCCTAGGCCGAGTATTATACGTATGAAATAACTGTAGCTTCCCTAGCACAGAAAGTTTACAGCATGTATATGGAAAGAAATCTCATTACCTAGGGTGGTTATGTGCAACACATATTTCAAATAATTTCCATAATTTTCTGTCTTGCTTAGTTTTCTGTATATCACAGGCAAGAGTTTGTTTGTTTTTACATCAGAGTGCTATAGTGAAGAAGCACTTTATTTCTCATATAAATGTCATACTACTCGAATATATTACATGGTTTTCAGTTTTGATAACTTATGTATGCTACAGGTAAGATGTATTTTGGTTTCTATATGGGTACTATACTGCACAAGTACCTTATTTCCTGGGAAGTATGCTGTACAATAACGTTTTTTCTCATTTTAAAATGAAAGAGTTCGATAATTTTAAGAAAATTTTCAGTTGTGCTTAATTTTCTGTGCGTCAGGAGTAAGAATTTGTTTTGTTTTTTTATCTGGGTGCTACAGTGTAGAAGCACATTATTTTTTATACATAAGTCATACTACTCGAATATTTAACGTGATTTACGGTTTTAATAACTTATGTACGTCACAGATATTCTTTGTTTTTTTTTTCATGTCAGTACTATGCTGCACAAGTACCTTATTTCTTGGGTGGGATACTGTGTAAATACCTTATTTCTAAAAGAAAGATGAAACAACTCGATGATTTTACATAAGTTTTTCATACGAGTACTATACTGTACAAGTGCCTGGACACACAAACACACACAGTGAGATTTATATATTGAAATTAAATTCTCCGTATAAGCATTACGAACGAAAATATATTTGAGATTATTTAATTCATGTTCCAGTTTACTTAAGGAACTCTTTGGAATAATATGAACGTGTGTGTATATATATATATATATATATATATATATATATATATATATATATATATATATATATATATATATATATATATATATATAATTTAAAGGAGATTAGAATAATAGTCTAAAGAACTAAGTGTATTTTAATGTAATAGTGAAATTACTAGTTTAATTAAAATACAGGAAATGCTCGTTGTAATTTAGATATATAATAAGCTCGATAGTTAAATGTCCTAGAGCTAATTCAATGTTAAGTAATGTGATTCATAATTTAAAAATTTAAAAAAAAATTTTTAATTTAAAAATCAAATTTTAATTAAATTAAAAATCAGTTTCATAAGAAGGAACAACAATAAAGTCAATTATCTGTACGATCGTTTCGGAAATCCGTGCTTTTTATTTGTGGTATACATGAAGTCACGTAGAACAATTATACATAGTTTTTTTGGTAAGCACGGTCTCCTCATCAGCAAATTTAGGAGGATTTCTATTGAATTGAAAAGACACCAAAAATAAACCTAGCATTAAAAGTAAGGCAGATGAATCTTAAAAATTGAAGTAAAAGGTTTGGATTTAAAATTTATAAGAAAATTAGTATAGGTTAGAGATAGAAATGAGTAGAAAAAATATATATATTTTTTTTTAATTTACATAATAAATTTGATTTAAAAATATATAGATATAGTTACCTTTTAGTTTTTCTTTTTTTGAAATCAGGAACTGTATTTAAAGTAGTTATTTAGATGTTTGCTATAGCTTTTTATTTTATTGAATGATGAATTTTAAAAGGGCGACGCTCGTGCAGTAAATTGTTTCCGTTAGCGTATTTTGATTTAAAGACGCTACAGTTAATATCTATAGAGAGATAATATTTATTTTGCAAGTTTTAAGGGGAGATAATTGTCATGTGTTATTGGCTTTATTTATTATTTGATTTACGAGTCTAAGGGCGGTAATTGGTCTAACTTAATTTATTAAAAAAAAAGTAATCTATTTTTACTAATGAGTAATTTTTAATGATTTAAGGTGGTTTATATTTATTAAATTTAAACCAACGTTTATGATTACATAATAGAAGCGCATGTCTTGAATTTACTAGTTTGGTTGTGCTTTTTATATCTTCATATTTTAAAATTTTTAGGGTTTCTTTTGTACATAATGTACAAAATTTATCTCCTGGTTTATATGATTTGCAAGTCTCAATTATTTGCCATTTTAAGTTGAAAGAAATATTGCTATTTTTAGTTGCCAAATATAGTTGGATAGAGTAGTTTGGTTTGATAGAGAGTTATTTTTAAAAGAATGTTTGTGCGTTGAAATTCTATGTTTTATTGGGCCAGATGTGGAACCAATATATATTACCTCTTGATTATTATGATTATTTTCCGTTAGGTCTATTGTTGGATTATAATGTGGTGGGTTGGCTAGTAATTGATCGGTAGATTGATTTAAGTTGGTGTTATTATTTAATCTGGTAGTTGAGTTATGGCTGTTGATAGGTTCTTGTATATTTGGAGTTTTTGATACTGTGCAGCTATAGATAGCATTTTTAATTTTACATGAGCCTTGTAGGGGACATTTATTTTTTCTTCTACAGTTACAGTCCGATGTATTTTGTATAGTTGTATTTTGTAGTTTATTAATTTTATTATTATTAGAGCTAATTATTTTCTGATGAAGGTTAGGCATAGTAGAGTAAGAGACTTTAATTGTGTTCTTATTGAAAATCTTATTATATCTATGGGGGGCTTTAAAGTTCTTATCTAATATTTTAAAAAATTCTCTAGCTATGTTTGTTTCTAGGTTTTTGGAATACGGGGGGTTGAACCATAGTATCTCCTTGTGTCTATTCTTACGTTTGCGGGTTTTAGTTTGTTGTTTATTTATATTATTATCTAATATTTGTAGTTTGGTTTTATCTTTTTTTGTCTCCTGGTTATTTTTCTTAACTCGTATACGGGAAGACATTGCCATATTATATGTTATTACGCTCTTAATAGGTTTATTTTTAATGCAGTTTATGTTTCTATCATTTTCATTTATATATATTAATATATATATATGTGTGTGTGTGTGTGGGTGTGTGTGTATGTGGGTGTGTGTGTGTAGAGAGAGAGACACTGACAACCGCGAGAGATGCAGTTGAGATTAAACATTTATTTTTTTTAAATGCTTTTTAAAATCAATCACAGTGATCGAGTTATTATATGACGATATACGCATATGAGCTAAGTTGACCAACTTATTACAACTGAAAGTGCTCAACGATAACAAACAAGTTTCTTAAAAGTACTGACATAATTATTTACTATAATAATTAAATACCTACAAACACTAGTGTTTCATCCTTTCGGGAATCATCATCATATATATATATATATATATATATATATATTATACACACAAAGATATATATATATATATATACATGCATATATATATAACTACTTAATTTACTCACATAAAAGTAATATACGAAAGTATAGATTTATGCGTAAACTTTAAGTATTTACTTCAAAAGTGCTCAATACGTAGGTAGAGCAAGTTAGTAAGTTATAAAATGAAAAAGAATCCTAGAGTGGATGAAACGTGGAATATTCAGTGTAGTCTAATCGCCATATACATTTTATAACTTACTATATATATATATATATATATATATATATATATATATATATATATATATATATATATATATAGCGTGTCAGGAGGTGATGAAAAAATCCAATAAAGTGCTCGATCGTGGATGTGAGAGCTGAAGATACAATATTTATCACGACACTATATATACATATTTCAAGGTGGTACCATTGGTTACGCCGAATCAACCATAAGAGGTTGAAAAGAGTCAGCGTACATTCATCAGCGTCATTGAAAACTGAAACAATGCAAAGTGAAGAAATAGAGAAAAAAAAATTAAACAAGCGTTTAACACTCAGAGTTTCAAATTTTAAAAACAGAACTTAATAATCGACGCCAATAGATTATGATTATGGAAGGAAGAAAGCGTGCGTGTGTGTGTAAGTGTATGAGTGTGTGTGTGAGAGAGAGAGAGAGAGGGAGAGAAAGGAAGGGTGTGTGCGCGCGCGTGCGTGTGTGCGTGTATTACTTCAGTAAACTTTAAGAGATCAACGGGCTCCTTCCTGGAACTAACACTTGATTCCGTTATGATTTAAATTTATATCCGAGGGCTCTTTTAAGAATAGATGCTGTTCCCTTTATGGCTGCTATTTGTATTTCGTTACAGCTTGGTCTTCCAGGGATTGCTTCTAAGTATTTATGAAGGTTTTTTTTTTATTAAGCCAGTTGCTCCTATCACAACCGGTTTCTTTCAGAGACCATGTCGTTTTTAGATCATTTTTTAGGTCCTGATATTTTGTTATCTTTTCCCGTTCAGCTCTATTAAGGCCGAACTCATTTGGGACTGTGACATGTGTGTGCGCCCACGCGTGTGTATATATGTGTTCTAATTGTACGACTTTTTTTTCTTTATCAAGCCTAGACTTCATTTGGAATATGTTTTCAACTCAGACAGTTTTGCATTATTATCTACTTTTATAAAACATATGAATTCTACAGCTTTTTATGTAGGTTGTAATCAGCAAAATTTACCGCTTGCCTATAAATATCATTTTGCTAACTACTTTCGTCTGAAACTCCACGGAGTAAAGAAACCCTTTACGTTTTCGTATTCCTTGTCGAATATTGCATTGGCGTAATTTCTAATTAATAGAGTTTATACTGAATTTATTTTTATAGTAAAAAAATTATGACAGCCCCTTTAAGAAATTTTTTTTCTTATCGTTGAGCTCTTTTAGTTAAATGAAGGTCGGTCACTTTAACTCTTATGCATAGATCTTAGTATAACGATTAGATCACTGTCTGATTGGCGTTAAGAACATTTCAAATTATAATGTTTAAATTCACCGTTATTTCACGGGGTTAATGGTAGCCGAATGGATACGGTCTTTGCTAATCGAGCCAGAGATGTCTCGTGTTGCATAGTTCGAATCGTTCGACTGGTGTTAATCGTGACACCCTGCACTGAAGATAAACGAAACGATGAAACACTAGTGCCTGTAGGTATTTATTATAGTAAAAAAATACTTATAAATGTGTATATATATATATATATATATATATGTGTGTGTGTGTGTGTGTGTGTGTGTGTGTGTGTGTGTGTGTGTGTGTGTGTGTGTATACAAAACTGTCAACACTTCATGTTACTAAATAAGAGGGAATGAGTACAGCGTTCCTGTGCTGATAAAATTAAAAGAAAACTCCGACATTCACCTGAGAGAGAGAAAATAAGAAACCGAATAAGGAATATTTTTAAAGAAAGGCGATCCGGAACCTCGTAAGAATTCTCGTTTCTAACCTTCCCCACCCTCGTCCCACTTGTTATCTCTCATCCGGTCTCTCCTATTATCAGCACAGTCGCGCCATTGCAACTTGAAGCATTCCTTTCTAACGCGCAATTGCACGTCTCTTATCGTGCCGTACGTGTGACGATCGCGACGATGACGAAGAAGCGACGAATTTGTTCCGTTTCAGTTTACGAACGCCGAACTGCGAATTGATACGAGAAACGCGTTTTATTTGTTGGCTTTTAAATTTCGGAATTCGCTTTTCATCTCTTGTGTCTGATTCGTTTTGTTCCTCATTTTTCATCATTCTTTCTTCCCCATTCTTCGTATTGTTCTTCTTAATCTCCTCCTCCCCCTTCTTCTTCTTATTCTTCTTATTCTTCTTAATCTTCTTCTTCTTCTTTCTTCTTCTCATTATTATTATTATTATTATTATTATTATTATTATTATTAGCAATAGTAGTAGCAATAGTAGTAGCCGCAGTAGTAGCAGTATTTCCGTTTCTTGTATTTTCCTCTCAACGGTTATATTATCTTTTATCATTTTTCTATTATTATTTCTTCTTATACCGTTTCTTTTCTATATTTTTGTGATTGTTTCGGTGAGATGAACAAACTCTTGGAATTTGGAATATATAGTTTTTCACCGCTTATTTTTCCCGAATGTTAAAATTTTCAATTCTTGACAGCGCCCGTTTCGTAGCGCAGAAACATTAAAATAATTATTTTAATTATTTTCTGCCCTGACTCATCCGAAGAATAAGTGGAGACTATAGCTGCTTTCAGGAATGCCAGCAACCACTGTAAAAGAGTAATAAAAAATGCAAGAGAGTTTATATGCTCAGTCCGTTAAATCCAAAGTAGCTGAGCAGCGGCTTGGTTCCCACCAGTTTTGGCAAGTAGCAAACAGGATCCTAAACAGAAGCGTGCGTTCTATCCCAACCATCATCAATGGACCTGAGGTCATATTGTTAGCATCAGACAAGGCCAGACTATTTGCCAAGAACTTTGCAGCTAATTCTACCCTATGCGATGAAGGCCATCAAATCCCCGTATTCCCTCCTATAACGGACAACACGCTATGCAACATACAAATATCTGTGCGTGAGGTCGCCAAGCTAATTAAGAACCTTGATTCCAGTAAAACAACTGGCCCTGAGAGCATTCCAGTTATAGTGCTGAAAAAGCTTCAACCAGAACTTGCCCCCATACTTGCAAAACTGTTTAAGTGTTGCCTTAAGGAGAAGTGCTTTCTAACACCCTGGAAAACCTCATCAGTATGCCCTGTATTTAAGAATTCAGGTGAAAAGCTATCTGCCTCTCAATACAGACCAATACGTTTCTGTGTGTCATGCGTAAGTTGTTGGAATCCATATCAAATAAAGAAGTAGTCAACCAGCTCAGCAGAAACAACCTTCTTGGTGACATGCAATATGGTTTTTGCTCCGCAAGATCTACAGCAGATGTACTAACGGTTATATCTCATAGGATTAGTGAATCTCTTGACAAAGGCTTTCTTTTCCAGGGCAATAGCTCTTGAGATACCGAAGGCCTTCGATAAGGTATGGCAAAAAGGCCTACTTCACAAGATTTCCAGCTACGGTATCACTGGAAATGTTTTCTCAATCATTAAATCATTTCTCTCCGATAGGTTCATAAGAGTAGTGGTTGATGGGCAGAAATCAGAGGCCCACAGTATTAATGCTGGAGTCCTTCAAGGGTCCATGCTTGGCCCAACTCTCTTCCGGATCTACATCAATGATCTCCCAAAACACATACTTAAATCATTCGTTGACATCTATGCTGATGACACGGCCATCTATGGCAACACATAAGTTCTCTATAATTCTCTCTCCTCTGATCTTGAGCGCGTGGTGCAGTGGGGGAAGAGGTGGCTGGTCACTTTAAATGCATCCTAAACCAAGCTTCTATCTTTACATCATCAACGCTCTGATCCCTATCTGGCATCAATTGAAATGGATTGCTCTCGTCTTGGGGAGGCTCCATGTTTTAACAAGCTTCTGGGTTTGACTACTCCGGATCTGAAATGGAACACATACATCAAGTCTGTTGCCAAGGACGCTGGGAAAATTATGGGATCCTTCTACCGCTCCAGAAGATATCTCACTACTGATGCAATTCTCTATCTCTATAAAAGCCAAGTACGTCCAAGGATGGAGTACTGTTGCCACATCTGGACAGGAGCTGCTAAAAACAGCCTATCCTGCCTTAACAGAGTACAAAATAGACTTCGTAGCTTAGTGGGGGATGTCCTTTTCTCTTCCCTGCAGCCTCTCTTCCACAGAAGAGACTTTGCGAGCCTGTCTTGGTTTTATCGTTGTTTCCATGGCAAGTGCTCGTCTAATCGCTAATCTTTGACGAGAAACACCCGTCAATAATTTTCCCCACTCTTTATCTGTGCCTAAATCCAAACGTAGATTCCCTGAGCAGAGCTTCTTTCCCAGAAATGCACGCCTGTGGAACCCTCTTCCGTTTGCCTGTTTCCCATCTGACTACAACTTGGACGTCTTCAAGTCCAGCATAAATAAATTCCTGAATAAACGTCCCGTTAAGTAAGACACTCTATCAAATCTCCAATACTAATGATTACTACAATACTACCTCATTACTGTACACTCAATAATCCTTATCCCTGAGTGGCCTCCGGGACTTTATAAGTGGTGATCTCCATGTAAAAAAAGGGGGGATTCATTGACTTTAAAATATAAAGAAAAAAGAATTTGGGCACGATTACATAAATCCGAAAAAAATCTGAAGAATTGTTGCATTGTGTTTAATGATATTTACGCCATCTTTGATTCTTATGGGATATACACTCGTTGATTATTTATTGGAATATGTCCTATAGTTATATTAAACATACATGACGTTTCGTAAATAAAAGGGTTGCAATAAGTAAAGGATGAATATATGTTTGAATAAGCATATTTTCTCATAAACACACACACGTATGCACACACACACATATACACGCACACGCACACCCACACCCACAAACACACACACACACACACACACACACACATATATATATATATATATATATATATATATATATATATATATATATATATATATATATATATATATTTATATAAGCAGGGTGACCCAACGCTGTCAGGAATTAAATGACGATCAACGAATATTTTACACTCCTATATTTTATTGTCATCGAAATCCGTGAAATCGCCCGGAAGGAAGCCTTACATGTCTCCATGCAGTAACTTAGTTCAAAATATGTTATTTTTTAATTGCACTCTAGAAAGCATTCTGTTTTTTTTTTAATGAAATTCTTTTATATAAACTTCTTTCCCGTTAACGAAAAAAAATCATTAAGGAATTTAGCTCAGTGTGTGAACCTACAGACCACATCATGCAAAAAAAAAAAAAACGCGTAAAGAAGAAAGTATTATAAAATTATTTGCAGTCAATGAAAAAAAAAAAGAAATTTATGTGCGGAGTTTGAAGCTACAGACCAAGTCATACAAAGAAAAAAAAAACAATCACGCTATCAACTTACCCATGGTTGAATTTTCACGGTCCATTGTTGCTAAGTGATGACATGGAAAAAATTGATTTATCGGAGGTATTTGGAGACAAAACTTGACTAAGATCACTCACAGATTTAAACATTAAAGTTATGTAAATTTTAAAGAAAACCTGTCAGCTGTTTCGTAGTTCATAAGGAACGAACTCACACACACACACATATACACACACACTTGACAAAGTTGCATCTCTCTATATATTTTTGTATGACGTATATTTAGTGAAATATTGATGTTTAACTAATCTGCAGTATTGATACATTGTCAATTAAAAAATCGATTTGTGAACTTTTAGTAGGGCAATTCGCAGAGCAAATGTGGTATTATGGTAATTGAGGAGTCTAGCTAAGAACAGCATACAAAAATCTTACGAAAAGTGAACAGGATGACCATAGATCACGCTCTCGACATTTCTTTCATTATTCTTGTAAAATACTCTAAAATAAATTATTTAATTCAATTAATATATATATATATATATATATATATATATATATATATACATACATATATATATATATATATACTATTGAAACTTTTGTAAAATTATACAATTTTGTACAAAGTTAAAGCCATTTTCTCTCTGAGCAATGAATGTGATAATTTACACACACACACACACACACACACACACACACATATATATATATATATATATACATATATATATATATATATATATATATATATATATATATATATATATAAAGCCTGTTGACAGCATGGAAATTGAAGTATATCTATTTTGTGAACGGCTGTGGAGTTTGGAATTCTGCAGATAGTTATTCCATGTTCGTTCTGTGACATACATAAAATGTAACTCATCGTTCAAAATTAAAGAGCGGACCAACGCACTTATTTAGCATGCTCGTGTGCCAGTAGTTTAGCCTATTAGCTGAACTCTAGAACTGGCTGCATGGACCAGTATTAGCGAACATATACGCATACATGCCAGGAGTTTTCTATCGCTGTAGTTAATTTTGTAATCAATTCCAGGTTTGCCTGAATGTTCGCAGAAATTACGCACAAATATTTCTCTTGGTGAAGGTGCTCACATGTAAATCTTTTGTTTTTTCTCCCCCCCCCCCAATTTTCTTAACATTCAGTTCTAGTTGGAATGGTGCCTCTTACATTTATAGCTATCCCATATATTCCAACCGATACATCTTTTTAAAATTCTAACCGTCTATTTGTATGCACTTGTTTATCTTGTATATCTTTTCTACTTGGGTCACTGAGTGTATTTATTCCCCCGGTAGTTTTTGAGATTCTGTTTCATGATTCCGTTTGCGCCTATAATTATGGGAGTGATGGAGATATTCCAGAAATTCCAGCTATTTTTCATGCCGTGCATAAGAACTTGGTATTTTGTTTTCGTTATACTCTGAGCTCTATTTAACCTAGCATTAATCGAAAAAAAAATACTTCTACTCCCAATGTCAGGTTTAATAGCACTGTTTTCTAGGTACGTGGCCGTGAAAATTGCATACTCCAAGTACCTATTTACAATGCCTCCCCACGGGGCAGAGTATGACACCAGAATCTTTTTTTACCGTGGACAACAGGTAAAAAAATTATAAATTGTGTCAGTCGTAAAGGATTGCTCTTCCACTGAAAGAGAACAAGAAATGGAAGTGCAGCAGCTGAAGACAGATACTACACTTTGATCTTGGGCAAAAGGCCAAGAACTGTTTATTTCCGGTATATGTTCAAGGCACATATGTTGTGTAGCGGGTCGGGGTTCATATTGAAGACACATTAATGGGACAGTATAACGGGGACTTAGAACAGATGATGATGCTAATGAGGGAGGTATTTATAACAGACTGGGAGTATTTTTGTTAACACATATAGAGGGGAGGAGATACTTCACTTATGATGACGGAGGCACATTACTTGTAAGAGGGTTATTCAAGAGTTCGTTTATAAATGAATATACAAAACACATTTACCTTTTCGATTGAAAAGACGGCACGAAAGGGAGACAACAGTTACAACCCATTAGATCGTGATTTATTTATGCATCAGACTGTTGAATTATGATGTCAGGGATTCAAGCCTTTTCGATTCTATAGTCTCCACACCCACCTTCGCTTCTAAGTGCATAAGCTCTCTCTAATCTCTCTCCTCTCTCTCTCTCTCTCTCTTTCTCTCTCTCTCTATTTCTCTCCTCCTGACTCTAACTGACACTCTACTCTAACAATCTAATTTCGAACCCCAATTCATTATATTGAAAAATCTTCTTTTGTTTATGACGTCAGTTGGATGGTTCCCAACGTGACTAACTTTCACGTTGATTTACATATGTCTGTCCAAACACACTCTTGACAAACAAAGAATTCCAAATACTAATTGTTTAATATCTAACCTATTTTTAAACAATATTTTTAACTCGCATTGTCCATTCTTTTAACTTACATATTTAATATCCACATTTCTAAGAGAATGGGCAATCAACTGAATTCCTAAGATTCCAATTATCCATTATCTTTAACGCTTGCATACAGGGTTCGATTCTAACTATTTCCTAATATCATTTTCACTTAACTAGTCTGCCTCCTTAATTATATGAGAAGGGAACAGCCCTTCTTATCAAACACTCATTGCTACATTTAACTTTTTACAAATAGTCCAGTTAAGATGTCTGCACCTTCTAATGTTTCTAATTGTGCAATAGCAACTCCCCAGCTGAACCTTACAACTTGATGGCAAGTGGTTCACAATCTCTACTTCTGTATGACAGAACCTCACACTTTTTTGTTGTTGCTGAGGCCATTCATGTTTTTAATAGCATTAATCATCAAACCTTGACTGTTACTAATCATTATAATCTGCTCAAGATAACAGCAAAACGGTCCTCCTCTATTTTTTAAACAGAACACTTTAAGATTTGCATATTATTTCACAAATATGATAACTTAACACTAACGTTTGTGTTGGTATATCTTCCTCATAAAACTGTTGATCCTGCTCTTAGTTGGGTGACTTAATATCATTTACAAGTCCAGCATTTGTCAGGAGGACGTTATCATATGTAGTGCACTTCATGTGCGTGAGTCTATATATTAATATACGAAGTATTTCTCCACAAATCATGTGTACGTGAATTACCGGATTGCAGAAGCAAAGCGGATTTAGGGATTGCGGTTTGAACACTTTAACTGGCAGTTATCATTATTTACTACACTGATGGTTGCGTAAGCATGTAATACCATCTATGGGGATGGGTGGAATAAATTATGTATCCATAAAATTATTATTATTTCATTCAACTGGGATGGGTCGACTTAAAAAGGTTGCTTTTTTTAATATTAATATAATAAAAAATACAATAATCTTTTTTTAATAAGTTGTTGACAGTAGCGTAATACAATGACTTGGCGTCTGCTGTTAAACACCAACTGAATAGATTTATTGTGTTTGTTCGAATGTTTATGTCGTATAAAAAGAACGTAATTTCCTTTCCTTTCCTGTGATAATTTATGGTGGCCTAGGGGTTGAATACAGACCTGAGTTTGTGATTAGATGTAGTGAGACTATTCACGAAAGTACTCATTGGTGAGACTCTAACTGTCTTATATTCTTGGCTCAGCAGGAAGCTGTTCAAACATTACTGGACCATGTGAATTCTATCCATCGATCTATGCAGTTAACGATGGAAATGGAACATAAAAAAACATTATTCCTAGAGATGCTAGTAACTCGCACTGGCCAGTGGTTTATGCTATAAGTATCAGTGAAAGCCAACTTTCACTTGACAATATCTACACTTCAACTCCCATCGTCGATGTAACGTAAAGAAAGAACTCATCCGTTGCCTACAACATTGAGAAAAGGCAATATGTATTAACAATCCGCCACCGAAACGACTATCGAAAAAGCGTATCATCGGCTTAAAGGAATCAGGACCAAATACCATAGGCAATTATCCGAAAACTCACTACGGTTTGTATTCTAGAGATAAAGACTATGTGTTAAAATTATCAAAGGATATATAATCTGTATGACATCATGAAAGTATTCAACAATGAATCCACTCTTCGGAAACATCATGGAACAAATCATGACTAGAGTCTGTGTGTATGAGATTCCATGGAAATGTGGAAAACTACACAAAAGTGAGACATTTTCTCCACTAAAGTTAAGGTGGAATAACATCGAAAAGTCATAATATATATGGAGGGATTAAAACCTCCGGTGTGGCTGACCACGTATACAAGAAAAAGGAAACCATCTACTGTTATAGGCGAGCAAAAGTTATTAACAGAGAGAAACGGTTGTTAATGAGTCATCTTAAAGAAGCAGCGCATATGTTAAGTGACAATCAACTACTAAACAGACATAATTTAACACAATAGCGAGCCATTAAATATAAGTAATATATAATATATAGGAATAGTAAATTATATATGCACCTGAAGAATCCTAGAGTGGATGAAACACGTAATATTCAGTGTAGCTTAATCTCCATATATATTTATAACTCACTAACTAGGTCTACCTACGTATTGAGCACTTTTGAAGTAAATACTTAAAGTTTATGCATCAATTTATACTTTCGTATATTAATTTTATGTGAGTAAATGAAGTATATATATATATATATATATATATATATATATATATATATATATATATATATATATATATACCCAAAATATCCATCTTTGATGGAGAGAAGATTAAAACTTGCTGCTATGATTACAAATGATCTAAACTAACAGCTAGGGGAGGCTTAATTCCAAACATTGTTCATATGTTTTGTTTCCTCTCTTTTGGAAATAGGGTACGATTATGAATATCTCCAGTATCAAATAATCTTTATGCACTGTGAAATTTACTCCATGTGTGCAAACCAAAGAGGGGATTTATGACATATAAGAAATATTTGGAATCAAGTCTCCTCTTGCTGTTATCTTAAATCATTTGTAACCATAGCAACAAATTTCAGTCTTTCGTCCAACAGGGTCGGAGGTTTTGGGGAAATATAAAATATTTTGTGATTCATATGCAAAACTAGAAAAACAACTGACTGTGATTGAAATATTGGTAAAGGTGCAGTATCTTTCCACCCTCGGAAATTCTTTAAAATTACAGATTTTGAAGGTGCTGCAAACAAATATAGCGTTTAAAATTCTAGGAAATTAGTAGTTTCAGAGATATGAAGAAATTATAGTTTCACAAAGTGGAGGATTACTTTTCTATGTTAATTTAACGTAAAATGACCACCAACTTTAGAGCCGCCTCTTTCGCGGAGGGGGGCACGTCTGCTATTTTAAATTGTTAATTTCGTTTTCAGCACCATCGAAAACCTTTAATAGTGATAATCTAAAGGGATTTTTGAGGGTGGAAAGATATTGCACCATTACCGAAACATTATATGGCTGTAAAAAGTGCCAAAAATAGGCTCTAGATGATGGATGATCCCCTTAATGTGTGACCTTAAGGGTAAATGTCACATATACCCATTAAGCTAGACAGAAAATATATACATAAAATTATATATATAAATTAGTAAAAGCCTACACATTTAAGAATTGAGCACTTAGCGATTATAATGTAACGTCATACGTAGATACGTTCGTACGACATGACGAGACATGTTTATGAAAACTTTTTTATAGTTTGGTTAACGATGTGTAAAAATGCCTTAAGCATGAAAGAAACTAAAATTGAATTGTTGATTGGAAAATTGTTGGTATCAGACACCAATAAACTAAACACCCAAGGAAGCGATTGGGGGGAATCAGTACGCAGAAATCTCTGAAGTGGGTCCGTTCCGAGTCACAAATTTGCAAACATTGTGTATTACGTGTTAGTTTAGTGGAATTCTGAGAAGTACAATAGGAATATAAAACGTTTTTACACCTTTAAACTTTTATAAATTACCTAATAAAACAGAAGATTAGGTTTATTTCCCACTTCTCATACAACTGCTTATCATTGATCACTCACTAGCAAGAAGTTTTCTAAGCGACAACAGAAATATTCAGAATTATAGCATTCCACAGCTTTCCCTCACCATTGCATATTTTCCAAGTTCTCGCAACAGCCGTTTTTAATAGAATTTTCGCTTAAAACAGCAGATAGTATACTCTAGAACTGATTTGCAATAAGCCTATCAAGGATTCAAGTTTTCTGCATTTTCTTCAAGTGCTTGTAGAGTGCTAACCCTCCTTTGTTATAAATCTTCTCGGAATCTTCAAAACGATTTCCGGTGATACTAAACGATATTGAGGATACTCTTTATATATATATATATATATATATATATATATATATATATATATATATATATATATATATATATATATAATATCCCTTAGCCCTTTGAGTTGACTATGGTCAATATATATATATATATATATATATATATATATATATATATATATATATATTCTTTATTTGATAAGCAGTAATATAAGCAGTAATATAGAATATAAGCTGTAATATGTTGCTACACAGTCAAGAGCATGTTTCAGTCAGCCAGTTACTCGTAACTAGAGACTTCTTCATGCGATACAGCTTATATAAAACAAAGTGTGCGCCCTATTGTCTATATAAAGAGAGCGAGAGATAAAGATTGAGATAGAGAAATTATACCCTTATTTCTTTTTACTAAGAAATTTGAAAAGCTACGAAAACGGGAGTAGTACAATTATAACCACCGACCTTTGGTGCACAAGAATTTATTTTTACAACATAGTCAGCATCATTTTCAACGCATTTTTGCCAGTAATACAATTACGCATTTCTGCCTCTAACGCATGTCCATAGCAGAGGTTTCTTTGTTAAAGTATCAAACCGTCAATATCTGCAACAGAGAGATTAAAATTTCAGGACATGAATGCATTAATTCAGCCATCATAAAAATGCAATTTTCAATCTCCTCTTATCTATTCGGGTTGAATAAAGTGTAAGAGACATTACTTTTCGAATCCGGCTAATATATATATATATATATATATATATATATATATATATATATATATATATATATATATATATATATATATATATATATATGATTGTTGAGCTGGATTAAATCCGACGATATGAAATAAAATGGAGGTGGAAGGACCTGGATACTCAACGTTTCGCCCGATTTATGCGGGCTTCTTCAAGACCATTCAATGACCATCCCTCTTGAAGAAGCCCGCATAAATCGGGCGAAACGTTGAGTATCCAGGTCCTTCCACCTCCATTTTATTTCATATATATATATATATATATATATATATAATTACTCACATAAAATTAATATAGGAAAGTATAAATTTATGCGTAAACTTTAAGTATTTACTTCAAAAGTGATCAATATATAGGTAGAACTAGTTAGTAAGTTATAAAATATATATGGCGATTAAGCTACACTGAATATTCCGCGTTTCATCCATTCTAGGACTCTAAGCCTGAAGAGTCCTAGAGTGAATGAAACGCGGAATATTCAGTGTAGCTTAGTCGCCATATATATTTTATAACTTACTATATATATGTATATATATATATATATATATTAATAATATTTTTACGCGTTTCAGACGTTCTGTGAAGCGTCCTCGTCAGAAATTTCTCCGACACATTTGAAAATAACTTCTGACGAGGACGCTTCACAGAACGTCTGAAACGCGTAAAAACGATTTCAATGATTTAAAAACATTATTACAATGATCCAAACATAATTCTCAATGAAAAACCAAGACACTGAATAATAAAATAATTTTAAAAAATACACATTGTTGGTGACTACTCCCTTATTTAAATATACATCTTTCTTTCGTTGGAATTTCTTAACCCATTTTATATATATATATATATATATATATATATATATATATATACATATACACATATATATATAGTTATATATATATAGTTATATATATACATATATATATACATATATATATACATATATATAGTTATATATATATATATATATAGAGAGAGAGAGAGTTATATATATATATATATATATATATATATATATATATATATATATATATATATATATATATATAGTTATATTTTTTGGGGAAAAAAGAATTTTTTTTTACATTATCGACGCTTTAAAACAAGGTTCCTATAGAGTAACGTTTTTTAAGTCGTTGACAAACCCATGTTTTAAACATCTAGCAAAAATCAAATAATAGTCATATTTTCCTGAAATTTTCGATATTTATTCATTTTTAAAATAACACATATTAAAGGAATATTTCGTTAAATATATAGGAGGAAATATTTTTAGGTGCTCTACCCCTCCCCATAATTCACGTTATTAAAACTAAACAAAATAAATATAGGACCATAAAAATTTCAACATTTTTTTAAAAACTGTATGTGTGTGTGTGTGTGTGTGAACCCGTTATTTATTTTTTCACGTACTTTAAAGTTGTAAATGAAATTGGACATAAAATCAATATTATTATGTTAAAAAAGATGAACGCTTTTTCTCGATAATATTTTGGCGGTAATATAATTATTTGCATTACAAAAAAAAAACTGAATTCTAAAAATAATTATTTTTAAAAAGGTTTAAATTATATTAAATTCCAATATTCCGTGATATAAAGTATAAACAAACATTCTATTATAAGAGGTTTACAATATTGAAAAAAATATGTTCCTATAATAGAATATATGACTCTTGGTCAAATCGGAAATTCAACATCGGCCTAAAAAAATCCTTTGTATTTTATTATTAACTGTATTTTTTGCGCATTTTTCAAGAGAAGTACGGAGGCCTCTGAGTAACATTATCTTTATATGCATTAGTTTCAACAGTGCTCATTCTTTTAATTCTGGGTAGTATGAGGATTTCTGTTCAATTTACATCTGTTGGTAAAAGCTGCGCCCTTTCGTTTAAGCACAAACCGAGGGTTGTTAAGGCTGTCCTAATACTTGTTTTCGCTCTAACGGAGCTCATATGTGAATATAGTAACTTTACTTAATAGAACTTTATGTCATTCCATTTCAGGTATGTTTGTAGATTCGTCAGTGATAGTAGCTTCGAATACATTATTAAATATATGGTTAACTTTTTGTTTTACTTATGTAAACTGTTTTACAACTTCACCGCTCACTCATTTTTAATCAAATTTTAAACAATTTTTACAGGTCACCTTCTCAGTCATATTTTTTTAATAAAAATTTTCAATTTTCGTTCACTAAAACAAAAGTTATATTAAAATTGCTGGTGTTCAAAAGTCCTCAGAATTAGACATGGAACGTGAGAGACAGTTTCTCCCGATTCGCTGTTGGTTACCATAGCAACTTTTTCAACATTAACGTTTTAGAGACGATTTCTTCTGATTGTTTGTTGGTTACCATAACAATTTTTTCGTCGCCTATACCTTCATAAATCATAGCGGGAATGTTGCTAGCATGCCATCTTATCCGAGTTATATAGAGAGATTTAACAAAAGTGATGTATTTTGCCATGCTAGAGAACATAATATTTCACTTACGACGTCGCCCGTTAATTCTATTTCTCCCTATATTTGTTCCTTCTCTCGGGTTATTTACTTAATTACATCTTTTATTTGATTTTTTATTTAACCAATTTAAGAAGTTGGTAATAATTTTGTATGGAGTGTTGACAATGCGTATGATATTGAACACAAAGAAAATATTATTTTAATACAAAGCCTTGAAAAATCATGGATTACATAAAGAATGCGAGCATGAAAAGTAATATTGTTAAAATTAAACTTAGAAAAGTAAAAGGACTAATTGTTAAAACTGGAAAAGAAAAAGACAAGATATTCTAGCAAAAAAATATAATTATTTATAACTTGAAATATTGCAGCATTAAGAATTTATATATGTTAAATTAATTTTTTTAAATATTTAATGCTGTAAAATTTGAAGTTAGAAATGTATTTTATTTTTTACTAGAATATCCTTTTTTTCTTTTCCAGTTTTAACTAGTCTTTTAATTTCCTTTTCTAAGCTTAAGCTTAATCATATTAATTTTCATGCTCGCATTTTACTATGTAATACACACACACACACATATGAATATATAAAATAAGAGGTATAGGTGGTAAAAAAAAACAAGAATAAAGAGTGTTTCATATTAGTTTTGCGACGATTCCTAAATTTTTTCCGATTCCGATTCCAGGAAAATGTTGATTAACGATTCCGATACCAAGTACGATTCTGATTCCGATTCACTTGGAATTGTTGTTTTAAAATATACCATTATAGAATCGAAAGTTTGTGTAGCAAAAAAATTGGGACAGCGAAAAAGTGGAAATACAATTAAGGGAATTTCGAAAACGATTTTATATTTTTTGATGTTGCACGTTGTTCCACTGAGGGAGAAGTAATTATTTTTACAAAGAAAGAATTTTTGCGTATGTGACCTAGCTTTTTAAAATTTATTTTGGCTTGAAATTTGCGCATGATTTTTGTTATCATGATGTTATCTGTTTATTTGGGGGGGTATATTTTTTTGTCGGAGTTTATATAAATATTAACAGAAAAATCGGTAAAAGTCAAAATGGAATCCGCGCTATTTTAAATATTATTTTCAAGTTTACTTATGTTCACGGGACTGTAAACCATGGATCCGCTTACTGGTGTGTGCACCAACAATATTGAAGCCTACTGGTCTCTTATTAAAAGAAGACTTAAATACATATCGGGATCAGTAGGAGAAATGAAATGGTCTCATGTCGATGAGGCCATATATAGAGAGGCTTATAACATGAAAATTAAAAAATATTAGATAATTTTAGAACATTTTAGAGCATGTTCATGAAAAATATGGTAATTAAAAAAAATCCCAAAAACCTTTGGGAAAAAAAACATGTTTTGAACAATTGAAATTTTTATTTTTTATTTTTGAATAAAAAATAATTATAAAAACAAAAACACTAGTGTTCTCTTCGAGTAGTTTTTATTTTGGTCAAAAAAATGAAAGGTACTCATGCACCCGTGCTAAAATAATGGTATTATTTAGAAAGTCATTTTTAACGTGGGGACGGGAGGGTAGTGTGTACCTATTCTGTACTCTCACGGAACAATTTAATAAAAGTAGGTATCGTAAAACTTTAATTAAACTTGAATATACTATTTAAAATAGAACGGGCATTTTCACCTAACAATTAAATAAGTAGAGATATTGTAAAACTTTAATTAAACTTGAAAGCGCTATTTAAAAATAGCCCAAATCCATAAGTGCACTAGCACCAAATAACATTTCCCTGTGTTTCGATCTACGACATTCCATGAGAGATACGTAGCTTTTTGTTTATTTTTGTTTATCGCCACAAGTGCTAGTTTTGACTTTCACCAATTTTCCTTTAACAGACTATTAGAAACTCTTCAAACATTGGGCGAGGCACTTAAATCACACACAAAAAAATAATGGTAACGTGAGTGCATAACACCAATTTTTTTTTTTTTTGTCTTTTGTTTTGTTTGCTTTGCTTTCATTTTGTTTGTTTGTAAAATCCGGCCAAAAAATAAATAAATAAAATAATAAAATAAAAAAAAAGAATAGGAAAACAGTAATAAGAAAAGTGTATCGTAAAACGTTAATTAAACTTGAAAATATTATTTAAAAATAGCGCGGATTCCATTTCGACGTTAACCAAATTTCTTGTTAATAATAGCAGTTTTGCAGTTAAGTCCCGGCAAAGTTCGACAACTCTAAAAGGGTCACATTAATATTTTACACCGTCAAATCACGAATATTACGAATTATTAGTTTTAAAATAAAAATTATTAAAGTTTTAAAATAAAAAAAATATGTAATTAATATAAAAAAAATATTTTAATATTTGAAGTAAGCACTTGATTAAATAAAGTAAACGAACAAAATATACATTTTTATATATTTATAACTATTTATTTAACAGTAAAATGAAACAATTTTTAGAAAGTGTTTTATTGTCTTAACAGAAAAACGAACAAAATAAAATCTGAAGTAATGAACCATGTAACAAAATATAAATTTATACAAAATAAAACAATTTTCCAAATTAAACAATGCTTTAAAAGTGTATTGTTGTCTTATGCTTTTAATAGTTCGCGGAAATGTGTGTGCTTTCTCACGCTGTCTCCACAACTCGTCCATTAGATGGGAATCGAACAATTTTTCATTATTTTGTATTAATTATATAATATATTTTATATTAATTACATATTTGTTTTATTTTTAAACTTTAATAATTTTTATTTTTATTTTAAAACTAATAATTCGGAATATTCGTGATTTGACGGTGTAAAATACTGATGTGGCCCTCCTAGAGTTGTCGAACTTTGCCCGGACTTAACTGCAAGAATATCCATCCAAAACAAAACAAAAACAGATAAAATCATAATAACAAAAATCGGTGAAGCTTAGATAAGTATGCCCGGCAGACGAGCCTCATTCTGACATTCGGAAAATTTAGGTTAACAAGCGGTGAAGCTACCGAAAAGTAACCCTTTTGAATGAAGATGGATATAAACAATATTTTTTAAATTAATTTCTTAATTTTACTTAAAAACAAAATGTAAACATATATAAACAAAATATTTTAGAAAATAATTTCTTTATTTTAAATAAAAATTGATTATAAAGTATTAAAAAAATAATTATTGAAAAATATTTGCAAAGTGTTTAAATAGCTGGTTCTTTAGGATAATAGGGGCGCCTGAAAGCTCCCTTTCAACACGAAAAAAGTTTTAGTGTTTTTACTGTTTTAAAGCGCTTTTCTTTAAAAAAAAAAAGGTTTGAAACATAAATAGTGGCTAGAGTTAACTTAGAACAATAAGTGCGCATGGAGGGAATTTTTTCAGGGTTTTAATGTATTGTAATGCTTTTATGTGATCGAAAAACGTTTTTCAGCCGCTATATTCCTTACTATTTACTTGCCTCCCCACGAGGATAGAGTTAGACACAAGGTCAGTGTCTAATGTAGAGAAGCATTTATTACTAAAAAACGAAATGATGAAATATAAAAGCAAGTTTAACTAAAAGTATTTTTTTAATTCAAAGAAATAAAGAAAGAAAAAAATTCCAAGAAATTTCGAAACTCATTAAGATAAATAAAGAGTACGTTTAAAGTAGTTAATAAAATTCTTGAACATCTTATTGAATATGTAATGAGAAGTTCTATGACGGTTTTATCATACATTTTTGACAGCATTGATCTTACTTCAAACAAACAGTTCAACTTAAAAATATAAGAGAATCATAATGGAAGAATCGTAAATCTAAGGTATTTTTTTAGCGATGCAGTTCCGATTCCGATCCCTCCCCCTACAAAAATACACGATTCTTAAGATTGACGATTCCGATTAATCGTCCCACTACTACTTCATATATATATATATATATATATATATATATATATATATATATATATATATATATATATATATATATATTATTACAAGGACCCTCTGTAATAACGGTTACCCATTGGATATTGTTAAAACTGTTATTAATAAGAAGGTTTCCAATTTCTATAAACTTAAAGTAATTACGGTTAATAGATGTCCTGTCTACCTACGTTTACCTTGGCTGGGCAACATTAGTGACCGTTTTGTCAAGCAAATTTCTGTGTCTGTACAACGGTGTTATTTTGCATCTAATCCTCGTGTTGTTTTTTCAACCAGGCCTATGTTGCCGTCTATTCGCAAAGATGTTCTTCCCCCCCACCATAATAATTCTCTTATTTTTTTATTTAAATGTAGTTGCAGTGCGCACTATGTTGGGCGAACATCACAAAGATTAGATTTTCGTTTGAAACAGCATGTGCCTTCGAAAATTCGTTATGCAAATTTCTCGCCGTCGGATGTTCTGAATAATACGTATGGTTCTGCGATTTGCGACCACCTTATAAATAACCATGCGTGTGCCAGGAATTTCAGTGTCGAAATGTTCACTATTTTGAGCAGGTCGCACTCTCCATATCATTTAAAAATTCTAGAGACTATTTATATTAAGTCGATGGGACCTTCTCTTTGCAAGCAAAAAGAAAATCTTCTCGGACTTAATGTGGTCTCTATGTAATTTTGTTTCCCCTGTTTATTTTTGATATTTTTTTTCTCCTTTCCCTTGCCATATTCATGACTTTATTTATTTATTTTGTTAATCGTATTGTCCTCGATTTGGCTCTGTTGAGCGAGGATCGAAACCGGGTTAGCTGGCCTTTATTTTCATTTTTTATTTTTTAAATAATCATTATGTATATTGGTCTATATGTAACCATCATTAAATTCCGTACCCCTCGAAAGATTTTCAAATATATATATATATATATATATATATATATATATATATATATATATATATATATATATATTAACAGGCACATGTAATAAATATATTGAGGACATTGTCAAGGCTACTACAAACAAGATTGACTGCTTGAAAATAACTCCTCATTAAAAATCACAAGATGTCACTTGTGCAGTTTACAGAACCAGGTGAATTAATGACCTTATTTAGAAAGCCATTCTTACCATATAGTTGGGGCTTTGGTAACTATTCTATACTTTCAACTAAGAATTTAATAAACAAAAGATGACGTAAAACTTTAACTTGAAAATCTTAAAAGTATTGGCAAAAATCCTACCATGGGCGTTTGTTTGTTTGTTTGTTTGTTTGTTTTTATTTTTTGTGATTTGTTTATTTTTATCTACTATCATTTTAAATCCGGAGATTCGTTTTTTTTTTTTTTGTTTTTTTTTTTACATTTATAAACTGAATAGGCTTTCTCTAACTAAACACGTCCTTCTCTCTCTCTTTTTTTTTTTTTACCTTTCTCCCCCATAGCTGTGGTGTGTTCGCCGCAGCAGCAGTAGGACACTTGTTTCGCCCACAATATTGATTCTTTTTGTCTAGTCTTTTCTTTTTAATAAACAGTAAATAAAATACGTACACACACGCGGTGTCATATACTTTAAATGCATATACTCGGATAAATGTTGTTTTTCTTTTCTTTTAATCCACTTTCGCGATCTGTTCCCAATTTGGAAGTTTAATTTTTTTAATTTTTTTTTTTTTTTACAAAGTGGAGTTTTATTGGAGTCGTCTTTTTCAGGCTGGGGTTTTCACTTATTTCGTTCTTACTCCAGAAACAAAAACGGGATAGTTTGGACGAATATAATACATTAAAAGGTGAGTAATTCGATTACTAAACACACGCACACACGTGCGCGGCTAACGAATCTATGGCCCATTTCATGAATTGCAGAAAAATATCTGTAATGTGATTAGTTCCACACTTTCTTCGGTTAAACCTGCGGGGTATTCGCTGTTTTACGATTGTTGTAAAATTAGGACCGAAATTTATATTTCCTTCCTTTTTAAATTCGGTACATTTTTACATTACGTCCAACTCATCGTTCACATTCGACATGTCAAGTTTCTCGGGTATGTTGACAAGGTAAAAGGGTGTCTATTCCGAAAGCTTATTCTTAACATGCGAAGTTGGGGTGTTTATTCGATTGTTGAATCTTATTCTTTCCATTACTTTGTTTTTGGAGGTCACAGTAAAAAAGGAATTAAAACGGAACGAAATTTAAATTTCCGTTCCATATTTACAACAACCGTAAAACAGCGCCTACTCCGTAAGTGTTGCCCTTGCTTCTCCGCTTCAACCTTTCTTTCACAAACGTTATGTTGCTAGTCTTTTCTACAAATAATATTATAGCATGTGCTCCTCGGAATCGTCCAATCTATTCCCTGCAGCCAGACTTTGTGGCCACCGTGTAGATTATGCAGCCAGACTTTGTGGGCATCGTGTAGATTATGCAGCCACACTTTGTGGGCATCGTGTAGATTATGCAGCTAGACTTTGTGGGCAACCGTGTACCTTATGTAGCCAGACTTTGTGGACAGCCTATATATATATATATATATATATATATATATATATATATATATATATATATATAGGAAGATAGATAGATATATGTCTGTCAGTGTCTGCGTTATGTACGTATGGAGAAAGAGAAAGCAATTTGTTCATAGCATTTGCGATAATTTTAAACCAATTCAATTATTTATATGAAACATTTCATATACAGGCTGGTTGGGAATAGTTTTAACTTAACAAAAGAGAAGCGACACCCACATATATATATATATATAGAGAGAGAGAGACAGAGACAGAAATATGTATATATATATATATATATATATATATATATATACACGTATTGCTCTCTCTCTCTCTCTCTCTCTATATATATATATATATATATATATGTATATATATACTCCTATAAATTCGTTTTTTTTTGTGTGTGCATTGATTTTCATATTAAAAACCTTCTTTCCTATTTATTTAAAAAGAAAATACAATTTTCTTTTATATGGATCGTGCAATTACATTCATCTGAAAAAGATGTAGCTAATTTGCATATTCTTTTAAACTTTCATTTTAATTAATTCCCTATTAGTTTTTTTTTCGGTTTTCTCATGGGATAATAATCTTTAGTTAACTATTACGTGTAATTATATTCATGCAGATATTTTACATGATTTATACTTGCATAATATTTGCGTAAAAAGTTTATAGTAAACATAAAATTATTCCCATATATATTAACGTATACGTATATATTTTTGTTTAATCTATCTATATATCTATATATCTTTGGACGTAACCGTGTCTGTCTGTCTGTCTGTCTGTGTACATTTCCCTACCCAATAACTTTTCTAATTTAAAGTCTACAGACTCGAAATTTGATATACAGAGTACGGAGATTTGGGAAAATTTTGGGGGTCGTTTTCTCGCCAGAAATTTGGCTGTTAAGGGGTCAAAGTTCAACGATTTGACGTTTGGGAACTCTACCAAACTCCCCCGATAGTTTTGAGGCTAAACACTTGAAATTTTAGATATAGATTTCTTGGACATGGATCTAACTGAATAACTTGATTTGAGCCCAAAACAATAAATGTTAAGGGGTCATAATAAGGGTCAATAAAAAAAATTGACCGCTTTTTTACTTTTTTTCAGCATACCCCTCCAAATACCCGGGCAACACCGGGCACCCACGCTAGTATATATAAACGTGAACGTGTCTTTGTGTCTGTCTGTGTGTGTACATTTCTTTATGCAATAACTCTGTCAATTTTAAGTCTACTGATTCGAAGGTTGATATACAGGGTACTGAGATTTGGAAAAGTCTATGTGATCGGTTTTCGGTCAGAAATTTAGCTATTAAGGGGTAAAAGTTTAACCATTTGACCTTTGAGATCTCTACCAAACTTCTCCGACAATTTGGGGTTACAACACTTGAAATTTTAGATATAGGTTCCTTGGACATGGATCTAATTTAATAACTTGGGTTGAGCCCAAAACAATAAATGTTAAGGGGTAATTATAGGGGTAAAAGTTTTAAAAACTTTGACCTCTTCGATCTCTACCAAATTACTCGGGCAATTTCTGGTCTAAACATTTGAAATTTTACATAATGGGTATTCAGAGATAAGACAAGCTTATTAATCGGTTTTGGTCGAAAATTTTTAGTTGCCATTATATAAATGTATATATATATATATATATATATATATATATATATATGTATGTTTGCATGTCTGCCTAAAGTGTTCGACAGAGCGGACGGATTTTACCAAGTACAGTATCGTTTTAAATTTCGATCTTTCAGACGACAAATATCGAAAAATTGGCTCAAAACATTAATATCTTCACCTTCAACTGTGAACTTTTCTACAGGGGGGTCGCTTTTTTCGCCGATATTTTTGAAAGTCATCCTCTACTTTCGATTATCTAGCCTTAATTTAAACATAAGTCAATTCCTCTTTGGCGGTGGTCGTAACAGCGAAGACGTCAGATTTTTTCCCCGTTCTTTTACTCCTTCCCGGTACGGGTTCAAGCCTGCCTACCTACTACCACTTTTTTCTTTGGCTCAACAGAACTTAAATGCTAGTATATATATATATATATATATATATATATATATATATATATATATATATATATATATATATATTATGAAATGCTAGTGTGTGTGTATATATATATATATATATATATATATATATATATATATATATATATATATATATATATTCCAGTCTAATATTTTCCTGGGGTAAAGCAACCAATGATTTTTAACGAGTTTATGCAAAAGTGCTAAATACCGAAGTAGGGCAAGATATCCATTTAGTTGTTGTACATCAGCATTTTGTGCCGGACTTTTTTTTTCCAATTTTCATTACGACTTCACCAGATTTGTAGCGACGTATAAATGCTGGTTTACAACAAATAAAAAGTATATATAAATATACACAAAATCTAAAAATTAATCAGATATGACTCTTCCAGAACATTTATCGTCAAGACCAAATATCAGCTGACGTCATAATGTAAACAAACAGAAACGTAACTTATGAACGACATTATCATTATTATTTTTTATTAAAAAAAAAAAGAAATTGTGAATTAGTCCACCGGACAAATTATTCCTCATAATATAAAACAATCAATAGAGGACTGATTCTATAATAATACATACGCAATCTGCATAAATTAAAATATCATCATATTTAATCGTATTGTACAGCCAATCAACGACGGCTATTATATATATATATATATATATATATATATATATATATATATATATAGTAATTTATATATATATATATATATATATATAGTAATTTATAAAATATATATGGCGCTTAATCCTCATATATATTTCATAAATTACTAACTAGCTCTACCTACGTATTGAGCACTTTTGAATAAATACTTAAAGTTTACACATAAATCTATACTTTCGTATATTAATTTTATGTGAATAAATGATATATATATATATATATATATATATATATATATATATATATATATATATATATATTAGGTGATTTTATGAAATTGATATTTTTATTTTAAATTCTAACCTAATTTGATGTTTTTCATTTTTAGGTTACTTGTTTTTTTCTGTGTTTTTTTTTTCAAATCAGCTAATGACATCTCAGTAGTAGTATTAGAGTTCATTTATATATTTATTTAAGTATTAGGGGGCCTACACTCTTTGGTGTCATAAAAAATAAATCAAAAGACAGAAGTTTAAATATAAAGAGTTTTAAAATGCCATGAAGCATCCTCTATTTACTTGGCGTTTTTTTTTGGGGGGGGGGGCTACGAACAACGCCGGTTATATCTGTTAGGCAAAACATAATTAACGTTCTTCTTTACATTTCTACTAGCGTGAGTGCTCGGCGTCACCTGGGTGTTTGCAGGTGTGTGATAAAAGAAAAAAAAGTGCTCGGACCCATGACGCGAAGGCGAAGGTGTTAAAAAAAAGTGGTAGTTGCGAGGGGGTGGGGGAGAAATCAAAACAACGGTCGGTAACCAATGTGGAGAGAGGTGTTAAAAAAGGAAGCAGCAGGGCGGTTCAAGGTGGAAAGAGGTGTTAAAAAAAAAGAGAAATGTGTCCAATTTAGGGTGAAGAATTAATGTTTTTTTAGCCTATTATTCGATATTTGTCGTCCGAAGTTCAAAATGATACCGATCTCGTGAAAATCCGTCGCCTCTGTCGAAAGTTTTTGCGGACATACAAACACACACAAAAACAAACACACACAGGTTTTCGCTTTTATATATTAGATTTTTGTTCATGTGTCCAATTTCAAAATAATCTGCCCGCAAGTGTTTCTTTCTATAAATGTACGGATAGACAAACTGCGATACCGACTCACTGGCGATCATCGTTATTATATATCGATAGAAAGAGAGGCATCAACGTGTTACTGGCGAAGTTGTCTAACGAGCACTATAAGGCGCCAGCCCTGATATCCATACATGCCAATGTCATCGTTTAATTATGGCTTTTAAATGTGACTTCGAACTATCGACTCAAAGAAGGCAAATGTTAGCTTTCGTTTCGCTTTGGCTGAGTCATACTCACGTGTTATCCACGAAACCGAGCGAGTCAATTACAATTCGAATTTCTATTTTGTATAAACCATAATAATGATGTGAGTCTGAATGTGACCCGGGGTAAAATAATACCTCTGAAGAAAATACCAGACATTATAATTCGAAACATATTTGACAGGCTCACATACATACACATACATATCAGATTACAGACTCAAATGTGACTTTGATAGTGAGTTCGAATCTTCTACCGGCAGTAATTATCATTTCCTATATTAAAGATTGCGTAAGCATGAAACATTGCTCCCTGTAGTTAATATTAACAAATATTTTCATAAAAATATTAATAAATATATTTATAAATATATACATATATGTATGTGTGTGTGTATGTGTGTGTGAAAAAATATATACATGAAATCTAAAAAAAAAAAAAACATGGGTTTAGGCTCTATAAGCTGATCAGTCTCGAAAGACCAGGGATACTCCCTGTAGGGGCAGCTATGTGTGTAATTGTTAGGCAAGGGTTGCGCAATCTCCAAACACATCTTTCCTGAATCGGCACTGTCTGAGTCCAAGACGACTGAAAACAATGTCGAGATAAGCGGATAGCACATAAACGACGTGGAAGTCCCAAATGGTCATCCATTTATTACTGACCAATTTCGACGTTGCTTACCTTCGGTGATGGTCCTGGATATGACCTTAAACTATATCCAGTGATGAGGCGCCAGTTGCGGGCTTTGGGGAGTGTAGAGCCGCCCTTTAATTGTCATTGCTCCCAGGTCAACTCTGACCCGGAGTGGTAGTACCTGCTAGGGTCCCAACTATGGGGTAAATACAAACCGACTTGAAAACAACAAATATATTCTATTAAAAAGATTTTCTTCAAAATCTTTGGATTCGGCGTTAAATAACCTGAAAAGAGTTGGTAAGCCGTAAAACAAAAACCAACCAACCGACCTCCAGTGATCCAGCGGTAACCGGTGTGTCAAAAAATAATTAAATATATATATATATATATATATATATATATATATATATATATATATATATATATATATGTATATATATATATGTATATATATATGTATGTTTTTTGCTAGTCTGAAAGATAATAATTATTAGTAACATATTCAACAAATTTCAAGCCAGAACAATATTCCTTGAAGAATAGCGTAAATGTTATTTGAGTTCAACTTTTAACAGTATACGTTAATATTTTCTGAATCATCAACAAAAATACCACTTGAAAACAATTGAATAAAATGTTGGAAAGAATAAAGGTGTGAAATCTGTAAATACAGTTCCCCTTATCTCTATAATAGAGCCGCAACTATTCTGTAGTAAGCATTATACTTAGCTATATAAGATCTAAAATCCACGTAATAACTTTCTGGCAGTTAATGTCGAACTGAAATGAATCAACTTGAAAAATCGACCTGAGCAAATTAAGCTAATTTCAAAATCGCGCTCCGTAAAGTTTAAAATTTCAAATGCAGTGATTTGAATATTGAATTATATACCGATCATCGATGACTTAATGAAATTGTAGTTGGAAAAAGAAAGGAAACATTTGGCTATATTATTATTTATGTTAATTTCGAAGTATATTTTAAACTGTATCATTATGAAAAAAATATATACATAAATGTATACACACACACACTCATATATATATATATATATATATATATATATATATATATATATGGAGAGAGAGAGAGATAGAGAAAGAGAGAGAAGGTGTAAGTGAGAGAGATAATGGCACGAAGGGGAAACAGAAGGGTGATAGAAAGATGCAAGTTGTGACATTGATCGCTACATACACGTGTGTTTATTAAGTGAATATATGTACATATTACACATCAGATATGATCCAGATGTTTAACGAATTTGTCATGCAATTACGAATCTACAACGAATTAAACTAGTTGCATGCACCTGCTTTGCTCGTTTGTGATTTATAAAAAGTAAGGCTATGAGACCTCAGGTGTGTTGTAAACTCTAAACCCTGTGTATCGCTTTGTTACAGGTCAATATTTTTTTAATTTGGAAATTGTTATGAAACGCAGAGATTAAAAGTTGGTATACTTAAAGAGTATAACAAG